>NW_028320938.1:0-33829 GCF_062004578.1 Staurois parvus | reverse complement strand
TGTCAGTGGGGCCAGCATTGCTGCAGAGGGTGTAGGGGTGGGGGGGTCAGCCTGTCAGTGGGGCCAGCATTGCTGCAGGGGGTGAAGGGGGTCAGCCTGTCAGTGGGGCCAGCATTGCTGCAGAGGGTGAAGGGGGTCAGCCTGTCAGTGGGGCCAGCATTGCTGCAGAGGGTGTAGGGGTGGGGGGGTCAGCCTGTCAGTGGGGCCAGCATTGCTGCAGAGGGTGTAGGGGTGGGGGGGTCAGCCTGTCAGTGGGGCCAGCATTGCTGCAGAGGGTGTAGGGGTGGGGGGGTCGGCCTGTCAGTGGGGCCAGCATTGCTGCAGAGGGTGTAGGGGTGTGTGTGTGTGTGTGTGGGGGGGGGGGGTCAGTCTGTCAGTAGTGCCAGCATTGCTGCAGAGGGTGTAGGGGTGGGGGTGGGGGTCAGCCTGTCAGTGGGCCAGCATTGGTGCAGAGGGTGTAGGGGTGGGGGTCAGCCTGTCAGTGGGGCCAGCATTGCTGCAGAGGGTGTAGGGGTGGGGGGGGAGGGTCAGCCTGTCAGTGGGGCCAGCATTGCTGCAGAGGGTGTAGGGGTGGGGGTCAGCCTGTCAGTGGGGCCAGCATTGCTGCAGGGGGTGTAGGGGTGGGGGTCAGCCTGTCAGTGGGGCCAGCATTGCTGCAGGGGGTGTAGGGGTGGGGGGGGGTCAGCCTGTCAGTGGGCCCAGCATTGCTGCAGAGGGTGAAGGGGTGGGGGGTCAGCCTGTCAGTGGGGCCAGCATTGCTGCAGAGGGTGTAGGGGTGGGGGGTCAGCCTGTCAGAGCTCAGACCATACGCCGCACTCTGCATCACATTGGTCTGCACGGCTGTCCTCCCAGAAGGAAGCCTCTTCTATAGATGATGGACAAGGAAGACCAGCAGACTGAGGACATGGAGTACTGGAACCGTCTCCTGGGGTCTGATGACACCAACATCAACTGATTGGGTTCAGATGGTGTCAGGCGTGTGTGGGGGGGCAACCAGGTGAGGAGGACAAAGACAAGTGTGTCTTGCCTACAGTCAAGCATGGTGGTGGGAGTGTCATGGTCTGGGGCCCCATGGGGGCGGGGGTGTCACGGTCTGGGGCCCCATGGGGGCGGGGGTGTCACGGTCTGGGGCCGCATGGGGGCGGGGGTTGTCATGGTCTGGGGCCACATGGTGGCGGGGGTTGTCATGGTCTGGGGCCACAGGGCGATATTCCAACATAACGACCCCAAACACCTCCATGTCCAAGAGGGTGAAGGCAGTGCTGGAAAATAATGGCGGCCACACAGAATATTGACACTTTGGGCCCAATGTGGACCTCGTCACTTAGGGGTGGAGTCACTTCTGGGGGATACTGTATATAGGGGGTGGGGGGGTCTTCCCCCTATATATATATGTCCTGTATACAGACCCCCCCCCTATACACATAGGTCCTGTATACAGAGCCCCCCCCCCCCCCCCGGAGTCACCTTGGCGTCCAGCGTCCTCTTCAGCTCCAGCATGTAGGAGTATTGCTCGGGGTAGATGAACTCGTACGGGAAATACACCAACAATCCGTCTATGTTCAGCCTGCAGACGACAAATCCCCCATAATACCTTCACGTGTGCCGGGACCACCACAGGGACCACCATAGGGAACAGGGACTACCGCAGAGCCCAGGGAACCCATAGAGACCAGAGACCACCGCAGGGACCGGGGACCACCACAGGGAAATAAACAATGTTACTTTGTATCTCTCCATCCCCCGTCTGATCGATGTTTATAAACAATGTTACTTTGTATCTCTATCTCCCGTCTGATCGATGTTTATAAACAATGTTACTTTGTATCTCTATCTCCCGTCTGATCGATGTTTATAAACAATGTTACTTTGTATCTCTCCATCCCCCGTCTGATCGATGTTTATAAACAATGTTACTTTGTATCTCTATCTCCCGTCTGATCGATGTTTATAAACAATGTTACTTTGTATCTCCATCTCCCGTCTGATCGATGTTTATAAACAATGTTACTTTGTATCTCTCTATCTCCCGTCTGATCGATGTTTATAAACAATGTTACTTTGTATCTCTCCATCTCCCGTCTGATCGATGTTTATAAACAATGTTACTTTGTATCTCTATCTCCCGTCTGATCGATGTTTATAAACAATGTTACTTTGTATCTCTCTATCTCCCGTCTGATCGATGTTTATAAACAATGTTACTTTGTATCTCTCCATCTCCCGTCTGATCGATGTTTATAAACAATGTTACTTTGTATCTCTCCATCCCCCGTCTGATCGATGTTTATAAACAATGTTACTTTGTATCTCTCCATCTCCCGTCTGATCGATGTTTATAAACAATGTTACTTTGTATCTCTATCTCCCGTCTGATCGATGTTTATAAACAATGTTACTTTGTATCTCTATCTCCCGTCTGATCGATGTTTATAAACAATGTTACTTTGTATCTCTCCATCTCCCGTCTGATCGATGTTTATAAACAATGTTACTTTGTATCTCTCTATCTCCCGTCTGATCGATGTTTATAAACAATGTTACTTTGTATCTCTATCTCCCGTCTGATCGATGTTTATAAACAATGTTACTTTGTATCTCTATCTCCCGTCTGATCGATGTTTATAAACAATGTTACTTTGTATCTCTCCATCTCCCGTCTGATCGATGTTTATAAACAATGTTACTTTGTATCTCTCTATCTCCGTCTGATCGATGTTTATAAACAATGTTACTTTGTATCTCTCCATCTCCCGTCTGATCGATGTTTATAAACAATGTTACTTTGTATCTCTATCTCCCGTCTGATCGATGTTTATAAACAATGTTACTTTGTATCTCTCTATCTCCCGTCTGATCGATGTTTATAAACAATGTTACTTTGTATCTCTCCATCTCCCGTCTGATCGATGTTTATAAACAATGTTACTTTGTATCTCTCCATCCCCCGTCTGATCGATGTTTATAAACAATGTTACTTTGTATCTCTATCTCCCGTCTGATCGATGTTTATAAACAATGTTACTTTGTATCTCTCTATCTCCCGTCTGATCGATGTTTATAAACAATGTTACTTTGTATCTCTATCTCCCGTCTGATCGATGTTTATAAACAATGTTACTTTGTATCTCTATCTCCCGTCTGATCGATGTTTATAAACAATGTTACTTTGTATTTCTATCTCCCGTCTGATCGATGTTTATAAACAATGTTACTTTGTATCTCTCCATCTCCCGTCTGATCGATGTTTATAAACAATGTTACTTTGTATCTCTCCATCTCCCGTCTGATCGATGTTTATAAACAATGTTACTTTGTATCTCTCCATCCCCCGTCTGATCGATGTTTATAAACAATGTTACTTTGTATCTCTATCTCCCGTCTAATCGATGTTTATAAACAATGTTACTTTGTATCTCTATCTCCCGTCTGATCGATGTTTATAAACAATGTTACTTTGTATCTCTCCATCTCCCGTCTGATCGATGTTTATAAACAATGTTACTTTGTATCTCTCCATCTCCCGTCTGATCGATGTTTATAAACAATGTTACTTTGTATCTCTATCTCCTGTCTGATCGATGTTTATAAACAATGTTACTTTGTATCTCTATCTCCTGTCTGATCGATGTTTATAAACAATGTTACTTTGTATCTCTATCTCCCGTCTGATCGATGTTTATAAACAATGTTACTTTGTATTTCTATCTCCCGTCTGATCGATGTTTATAAACAATGTTACTTTGTATCTCTATCTCCCGTCTGATCGATGTTTATAAACAATGTTACTTTGTATCTCTCCATCTCCCGTCTGATCGATGTTTATAAACAATGTTACTTTGTATCTCTCTCTCTCCCGTCTGATCGATGTTTATAAACAATGTTACTTTGTATCTCTATCTCCCGTCTGATCGATGTTTATAAACAATGTTACTTTGTATCTCTCCATCCCCCGTCTGATCGATGTTTATAAACAATGTTACTTTGTATCTCTCCATCCCCCGTCTGATCGATGTTTATAAACAATGTTACTTTGTATCTCTGCCTCTAGAACTCCAGGAGAGACATTTCACTTGAGAGGGTGACAACACTATTGTTTATGCATTCATCTCCTCCCCATCACCCCCATACTCAGGGACGGAGGTCAGTGATTGGTCGGTGGTGTCCCCCCCATACTTAGGGACGGAGGACAGTGATTGGTAGATGATGTCCCTCCCCCCCCCATACTCAGGGACGGAAGTGGGTGATTGGTCGGTGTCCCCCCCATACACAGGGACGGAGGTGGGTGATTGGTCGGTGTCCCCCCCATACACAGGGACGGAGGTCGGTGATTGGTCGGTGTCGGTGCCCCCCCATATATAGGGACGGAGTTCAGTGATTGGTCGGTGTCCCCCCCATACACAGGGACGGAGGTGGGTGATTGGTCGGTGTCCCCCCCATACACAGGGACGGAGGTCGGTGATTGGTCGGTGTCCCCCCCATACACAGGGACGGAGGTCGGTGATTGGTCGGTGTCCCCCCCATACACAGGGACGGAGGTCGGTGATTGGTCGGTGTCCCCCCCATACACAGGGACGGAGGTCGGTGATTGGTCGGTGTCCCCCCCATACACAGGGACGGAGGTCGGTGATTGGTCGGTGTCCCCCCCATACACAGGGACGGAGGTCGGTGATTGGTCGGTGTCCCCCCCCCCCCGGTATCGGGGATTATATCGGAGATGATATTCGGTACTCACTTCATCTTGTCTGTGGCTCCGCCCCCTCCGTTGTGGCCCCGCCTCTCTCCGGCTGGTCACGGCTCTTTCTTCCCCTCATTGGACGCCAAGGACTCTCAGCAGCCACGTGACCGCGCAGAGGAGAGCGCGCCGCCGCCATGATAAGTGCGGGCAGGGAGGAGGCACGTGGTCAGTGGAAGGTCACGTGTCCTGGCGATCGCCCCTCCCCCAATCCGGACATAGACGAGGAGATCGCAGCCATCCATCCAACCGGGACTCGGCCTCACTGAGCTCCTCCCACTGGGCGGTCCTCGGATCTTTCAGCTCCTCCCCGTCCAGTTCTATAAACCTTTCCCTTCTCCTGACATCCATTATCCTGCACCTGTGACGTCATCACTGGGCCCCTGTGTCTCTCTATGCAATGCAGGCAGATCGTGGCTGCTGGGAGGGGCCAGCAGGGGGCTGAACTTACCTTCCTGAACACATTCCAGCCCCCACCCTCAGTCCTGATACACCAGTTATGCAAATTTTAAAATATCTTGATGGGTGGAGTCAGACTGGAGGAGAGGGCGGTACTAGGCAGACTGTTTTTGCTTAGGTAACGCCCACATGTGATGCTGAGCTTCAATGATTGACAGATCTTAAATCCATTGAAGGAAAGGGGCGGGGCCAGATGGGGAGGAAAGTGCTAGATGATGCTGGGTGTCCTCCAGACAGGAAAAGAGGCGGGCTCCTGTGACTGAAAGGGGTGGGGCCAGGGACAGTCAGGTTGGGGAGGAGAGTGCTAGATGATGCTGGGTGTCCTCCAGACAGGAAAAGAGGCGGGCTCATATAAATGAAAGGGGCGGGGCCAGGGACAGTCAGGTTGGGGAGGAAAGTGCTAGATGATGCTGGATGTCCTCCAGACAGGAAATGGGGTGGAGCTCCGTCTGACTGGCTGCAGCATGGCATGATACCACCGCCCAATCCCAGGGACCATACACGTGTCATATGGGAGGCGGCCTGGCTGGTCACATGGTAGACATCTCCGCCCATGTGGGCTGGACCTCCTCCATCAGACCCCATTACTGGCCGTCCTTGTAGAGGAACTCCAACGGTACTGGAGACCACCCATGAGGAGCAGTAATGTGGGGGAGGGTCTATGGAAGTGTCCACCATGGTTCAAGCCGGCCCCCTCCATCGGGGTATTGGAGAACTCTGACTCCACCCAGAATTATAAACAGGAGCGGGATACTTTACAGAGATAACTCCACCCCTCAGAGATAACCCCACCCCCATGCAATCACTGCAGATCTCCTCCCACCACTAACTCATGGTCATTATACGGCCCTGATGAAGCCGACACACCACCAACCGTACATCTCACAACCGGAACCCCTCCCCCACCGTCTGTAGAGGCTCACTCCATGCAGTCTCATATTTCACGTCTCACTATAGATGAGACCCGTCTTCAGTATATGATTGGTCCATATCCAGTGATGGTTGCTGGTTGGGGGCCGGATTCTGGTCTTCCTCCAGGAGGGGCAATGATGACTTGATGTGTCCATCTGTGGACCAGACCATCCCACCAGAAAAAGTCTGAGGAGCCCCATACACCCCACCTGGAAGGACAAGTCTGAGGAGCCCCATACACCCCACCTGGAAGGACAAGTCTGAGGAGCCCCATACACTCCACCTGTGGACCAGACAATCCCACCGCCGATGGTCCTCCCCAACATCTCCACCTGGAAGGACAAGTCTGGGGAGCCCCATACACTCCACCTGTGGACCAGACAATCCCACCGCCGATGGTCCCCTCCAACATCTCCACCTGGAAGGACAAGTCTGAGGAGCCCCATACACTCCACCTGGAAGGACAAGTCTGGGGAGCCCCATACACTCCACCTGGAAGGACAAGTCTGGGGAGCCCCATACACTCCACCTGTGGACCAGACAATGCCACCACCGATGGTCCTCTCCAACATCTCCACCTGGAAGGACAAGTCTGAGGAGCCCCATACACTCCACCTGTGGACCAGACAATGCCACCACCGATGGTCCTCTCCAACATCTCCACCTGGAAGGACAAGTCTGGGGAGCCCTGTTATGGGAGTGACTTTGGGTGGGGGGCCCAAGGAACACAGCTCACTTTGGAGGGGTGTGGGGAGCCCCCTGTCTCAGCCGGACCGTCTGCTCTGTAGTGAGATCCTAATTCATCCAACCATTGTCTAGGTGTGATTGGTGTCGGCGTGTTCGAGGGCCCTGCTCCTTGGAGCTTACAATCTAGGAGGGAGGGGCTGCTCCTTGGAGCTTACAATCTAGGAGGGAGGGGCTGCTCCTTGGAGCTTACAATCTAGGAGGGGAGGGGATGGTGGCACAGGAGGAGATAGCTGTGGGGGATGGAGTGGTAGGAGGAGTGGAGGAGGTCGGCAGGTTAGCAGGGGGTGGGGTAGGCTTCCCTGAAGAGATGGGTTTTCAGGGTGCGCCTAAAGGAGAGGAGAGTAGGTGATAATCTGATGGGTTGGGGCAGGGAGTTCCAGAGGATGGGTGACACCCTGGAGAAGTCCTGGAGGCGGGCATGGGAGGAGGAGACCAGGGAACTAGAGAGAAGGAGGTCTTGTGAGGAGCGGAGTGTGCGTGTTGGGTGGTACTTGGATATTAGGTCAGTGATGTAGTTCGGGGCAGTATGGTGGACGGCTTTGTACGTCAGTGTTAGGATTTTGAATTTGAACCGTTGCGCAATCGGAAGCCAGTGGAGGGATTGGCAGAGGGGGGTGGAGGACACTGAGTGGAGGCCAGTGGAGGGATTGGCAGAGGGGGGTGGAGGACACTGAGTGGAGGCCAGTGAAGGGATTGGCAGAGGGGGGGGGGGGGTGGAGGACACTGAGTGTAGGCCAGTGGAGGGATTGGCAGAGGGGGGTGGAGGACACTGAGTGGAGGCCAGTGGAGGGATTGGCAGAGGGGGGTGGAGGGATTGGCAGAGAGGGGTGGAGGACACTGAGTGGAGGCCAGTGGAGGGATTGGCAGAGGGGGGTGGAGGACACTGAGTGGAGGCCAGTGGAGGGATTGGCAGAGGGGGGTGGAGGACACTGAGTGGAGGCCAGTGGAGGGATTGGCAGAGGGGGGTGGAGGACACTGAGTGGAGGCCAGTGGAGGGATTGGCAGAGGGGGGTGGAGGACACTGAATGGAGGCTGGTGGAGGGAATGACAGAGGGGGGTGAAGGACACTGAGTGAAGGCCAGTGGAGGGATTGGCAGAGGGGGGTGGAGGCCAGTGGAGGGATTGGCAGAGGGGGGTGGAGGACACTGAGTGGAGACCAGTGGAGGGATTGGCAGAGGGGGGTGGAGGCCAGTGGAGGGATTGGCAGAGGGGGGTGGAGGCCAGTGGAGGGATTGGCAGAGGGGGATGGAGGCCAGTGGAGGGATTGGCAGAGAGGGGTGGAGGACACTGAGTGGAGGCCAGTGGAGGGATTGGCAGAGGGGGGTAGAGGACACTGAGTGGAGGCCAGTGGAGGGATTGGCAGAGGGGGTGGAGGACACTGAGTGGAGGCCAGTGGAGGGATTGGCAGAGGGGGGTGGAGGACACTGAATGGAGGCCAGTGGAGGGATTGGCAGAGGGGGGTGGAGGACACTGAATGGAGGCCAGTGGAGGGATTGGCAGAAGGGGGTGGAGGCCAGTGGAGGGATTGGCAGAGGGGGGTGGAGGACACTGAGTGGAGGCCAGTGGAGGGATTGGCAGAGGGGGGTGGAGGACACTGAATGGAGGCCAGTGGAGGGATTGGCAGAGGGGGGTGGAGGACACTGAATGGAGGCCAGTGGAGGGATTGGCAGAGGGGGGTGGAGGACACTGAATGGAGGCCAGTGGAGGGATTGGCAGAGGGGGGTGGAGGCCAGTGGAGGGATTGGCAGAGGGGGGTGGAGGACACTGAGTGGAGGCCAGTGGAGGGATTGGCAGAGGGGGGTGGAGGACACTGAATGGAGGCCAGTGGAGGGATTGGCAGAGGGGGGTGGAGGACACTGAATGGAGGCCAGTGGAGGGATTGGCAGAGAGGGGTGGAGGACACTGAATGGAGGCCAGTGGAGGGATTGGCAGAGGGGGGTGGAGGACACTGAATGGAGGCCAGTGGAGGGATTGGCAGAGAGGGGTGGAGGACACTGAGTGGAGGCCAGTGGAGGGATTGGCAGAGGGGGGTGGAGGACACTGAATGGAGGCCAGTGGAGGGATTGGCAGAGGGGGGTGGCGGACACTGAGTGGAGGCCAGTGGAGGGATTGGCAGAGGGGGGTAGAGGACACTGAGTGGAGGCCAGTGGAGGGATTGGCAGAGGGGGGTAGAGGACACTGAGTGGAGGCCAGTGGAGGGATTGGCAGAGGGGGTGGAGGACACTGAGTGGAGGCCAGTGGAGGGATTGGCAGAGGGGGGTGGAGGACACTGAATGGAGGCCAGTGGAGGGATTGGCAGAGGGGGGTGGAGGACACTGAATGGAGGCCAGTGGAGGGATTGGCAGAAGGGGGTGGAGGCCAGTGGAGGGATTGGCAGAGGGGGGTGGAGGACACTGAGTGGAGGCCAGTGGAGGGATTGGCAGAGGGGGGTGGAGGACACTGAATGGAGGCCAGTGGAGGGATTGGCAGAGGGGGGTGGAGGACACTGAATGGAGGCCAGTGGAGGGATTGGCAGAGGGGGGTGGAGGACACTGAATGGAGGCCAGTGGAGGGATTGGCAGAGGGGGGTGGAGGACACTGAATGGAGGCCAGTGGAGGGATTGGCAGAAGGGGGTGGAGGCCAGTGGAGGGATTGGCAGAGGGGGGTGGAGGACACTGAATGGAGGCCAGTGGAGGGATTGGCAGAGGGGGGTGGAGGACACTGAATGGAGGCCAGTGGAGGGATTGGCAGAGAGGGGTGGAGGACACTGAATGGAGGCCAGTGGAGGGATTGGCAGAGGGGGGTGGAGGACACTGAATGGAGGCCAGTGGAGGGATTGGCAGAGAGGGGTGGAGGACACTGAGTGGAGGCCAGTGGAGGGATTGGCAGAGGGGGGTGGAGGACACTGAATGGAGGCCAGTGGAGGGATTGGCAGAGGGGGGTGGCGGAGATGGAGCGGTTGGAAAGGTGAATGAGTCTGGCTGCCGTATTCAGGATGGACTGAAGCGGGGATAGCCTGTGGCGAGGCAGGCCAGTGAGGAGGGAGTTGCAGTAGTCCAGTCGTGATATGATGAGGGAGTGGATGAGCTGTTTAGTGGTTTCTGGGGTTAGGAACGTGCGGATTTTGGCGATGTTGCGGAGGTGGAGTCTGCATGTTGCGGAGGTGGAGTCTGCATGTTGCGGAGGCGGAGTCTGCATGTTGCGGAGGCGGAGTCTGCACGAGTTTGTTGGTGATTGGACTTGGGGCTGGAAGGATAGGTTGGAGTCCAAAATGACACCAAGTACTCTGGTCTGCGGGGCGGGTTTGATGGTGACATTGTTGGACATGATGGAGAAGTCAATGGGGGGTGGTGTCCGGGCTGGGGGGGGGGGGGGAGACAAGAAACTTGGTTTTGGAAAGGTTCAGTTTGAGGAAGTGGAGCGACATCCAATCTGATATGTCGCTCAGTAGGTGTGTGATTTGGGCTGAGACCGAGGGGGTGAGGTGGGGGGCGGAGACTGAGGGGGTGAGGTGGGGGGTGGAGACTGAGGTGGTGAGGTGGGGGGTGGAGAGATAGATTTGTGTGTCGTTGGCATAGAGGTGGTAGTTGAAGCTGTGAGAGTGTATGAGTTGGCCAAGGGAGGAGGTGTAGATGGAGAAGAGAAGGGGCCCGAGGACGGAGCCTTGAGGGACCCCAAGAGAGAGGGGGAGTGAGGGGGAGGTGGTAGCATTATAGGTAACGCTGAAGGAGCATTGTGACAGGTAGGATGAGAGCCAGGAGAGGGCGGAGTCTCTGATGCCGAGGGAGTGTAGTTTTTTAAGGAGGAGGGGGTGGTGGACTGTGTGGAAGGCTGCGGAGAGGTCAAGGAGTAGGAGCACTGAATAGTGGCCATTAGCTTTGGCGGTTAGCAGGTCGTTGGTGATTTGAGTAATGCAGTTTCGGTGGAGCGCAGGGCGGTTTGGGTGGAGCGCAGGGCGGTTTCGGTGGAGCGCAGGGGGGTTTCGGTGGAGTGTAGGGGGGTTTCGGTGGAGCGTAGGGCGGTTTCGGTGGAGTGTAGGGGGGTTTCGGTGGAGAGTGGGGGGGTGTCGGTGGAGCGTGGGGGGGTGTCGGTGGAGTGTAGGGCGGTGTCGGTGGAGTGTAGGGCGGTGTCGGTGGAGTGTAGGGCGGTTTCGGTGGAGCGTAGGGCGGTTTGGGTGGAGCGTAGGGCGGTTTGGGTGGAGCGCAGGGCGGTTTCGGTGGAGCGCAGGGGGGTTTCGGTGGAGCGTAGGGGGGTTTCGGTGGAGCGTAGGGGGGTTTCGGTGGAGTGTAGGGCGGTTTCGGTGGAGTGTAGGGCGGTTTCGGTGGAGCGCAGGGGGGTTTCGGTGGAGCGTAGGGGGGTTTCGGTGGAGCGTAGGGGGGTTTCGGTGGAGCGTAGGGCGGTTTCGGTGGAGTGTAGGGGGGTGTCGGTGGAGCGTGGGGCGGTTTCGGTGGAGTGTAGGGGGGTGTCGGTGGAGCGTAGGGCGGTTTCGGTGGAGTGTAGGGCGGTGTCGGTGGAGCGTGGGGGGGTGTCGGTGGAGTGTAGGGGGGTTTCGGTGGAGTGTAGGGGACGGAAGCCGGACTGTAGGGGATCAAGGAGGTTGTTGTCGTTGAGGTGAGAGCTCAGGCGGGTGTAGACGAGGCACTCGAGGAGTTTGGATGTAAGTGGGAGCAGGGAGATGGGTCTGAGGTTGTTCGGGTCATTGGGGTCCAGGGGGGGCCTCCTCCAGTATGGGGGTGATGTGTGTTTCAGAGGGGAAGGGAAAGTGCCGGAGGAGAGGGAGAGATTGAAGATGTGGGTGAGGGGTTGTAGGATGGAGGGGGAGGGGGGTCGTAGGATGGAGGGGGGTCGTAGGAGTTGTGTGGGGATGGGGTCCAGGGGGCAGGTGGTGAGGTGGGCTTCTGAGAAGACCTTGATGACCTCCTCAGTGGTGGTGAGGCTGAAGGAGCGGAGTGTTGGGGGGGTTATAGTGTTGGGGGATGGGTGTGGAGGAGGTCTGACCATCGGCGATGTCCTTGCGAATTGCGTCAATCTTGTTTTTGAAGTGATTGGCAATCTCCAGGGCGGTGAGTGAGGTGCTGGGTGGGGGAGGGGGAGAGCAGTGAGTGAGGTGGGGGGGGGGGGGAGCAGTGAGTGAGGTGCTGGGTGGGGGCGGGGAGCGGTGAGTGAGGTGGGGGGGGGGAGAGCAGTGAGTGAGGTGCTGGGTGGGGGCGGGGAGCGGTGAGTGAGGTGCTGGGTGGGGGGGGGGGAGAGCAGTGAGTGAGGTGCTGGGTGGGGGCGGGGAGCGGTGAGTGAGGTGCTGGGTGGGGGCGGGGAACGGTGAGTGAGGTGCTGGGTGGGGGGGGGGGAGAGCAGTGAGTGAGGTGCTGGGTGGGGGCGGGGAGCGGTGAGTGAGGTGCTGGGTGGGGGGGGGGGAGAGCAGTGAGTGAGGTGCTGGGTGGGGGCGGGGAGCGGTGAGTGAGGTGCTGGGTGGGGGGGGGGGAGAGCAGTGAGTGAGGTGCTGGGTGGGGGCGGGGAGCGGTGAGTGAGGTGCTGGGTGGGAGTGGGGAGCGGTGAGTGAGGTGCTGGGTGGGGGGGGGAGAGCAGTGAGTGAGGTGCTGGGTGGGGGCGGGGAGCGGTGAGTGAGGTGCGGGGTGGGGAGCGGTGAGTGAGGTGCTGGGTGGGGGGGGGAGAGCGGTGAGTGAGGTGCTGGGTGGGAGTGGGGAGCGGTGAGTGAGGTGCTGGGTGGGGGGGGGAGAGCAGTGAGTGAGGTGCTGGATGGAGGTGGGGGGGGGGGGGGGAGAGTAGAGAGTTGAAGGTGGAGAAGAGTCGGTGAGGATTGGAGGGTGTTGATGAGGGTCAGGAAGTCGGCTTGTTTGGCTGTATGGAGGGAGGAGGTGGATTTATAGTGGGTGAACGCTAGTATTAGAATAGAGACATGGAGGGAGGTATGGATGGAGACATGGATGGATGGATGGAGACATGGATGGATGGATGGAGACATGGATGGAGGGATGGATGGAGACATGGATGGATGGATGGATGGAGGGATGGAGACATGGATGGATGGATGGATGGATGGAGGGATGGAGACATGGATGGATGGAGGGATGGAGACATGGAGGGATGGATGGATGGATGGAGACATGGATGGATGGAGGGATGGAGACATGGATGGAGGGATGGATGGAGGGATGGAGACATATTACCAATGAATAGCATGTTTGGCGTGTGCTGCTCAGGTCCCATGTAGTCCCCTCCCCCCTTCCTGCCCATTTTGTTCATATAAATAGAGGTTCCTTCTGGTGATATGTAATCATTGGGGGGGGATGGGGGGGGGGGAGGGGGGGGGGTTATTTTTTGCTAAATTAATGAAAAAAGACTTAAAATTGTGAAAAGAAAACACGTTTTTCTTATTTATTTTATTTCAGGTTCTTATATATTATATAACATCCGACATGTAATCGGCTCCACGTCTGACATCACCGTTATATCATCTGCAGTCCACAAACCATGAGATACACCGTACTGTCCCCGCCCCCTCCATATCATGTGATTCAGGTGTTCCAATCCCCTCCACATCATGTGATTCAGGTGTTCCAATCCCCTCCATATCATGTGATTCAGGTGTCCCAATCCCCTCCGTATCATGTGATTCAGGTGTTCCAATCCCCTCCATATCATGTGATTCAGGTGCTCCAATCCCCTCCATATCATGTGATTCAGGTGTTCCAATCCCCTCCATATCATGTGATTCAGGTGCCCCAATCCCCTCCATGGACACAGGTGTATACAATCAAGCCCCTAGGCATGCAGACGGCTTCTACAAACATTGGTGAAAGAATGGGTCGCTCTCAGGAGCTCAGTGACTCCAAGCGTGGTCCCGTGATAGGTGGCCACCTGGGCAATAAGTCCATCCGTGACATTTCCTGGCTACTAAATATTCCACGCTCAACTGTTAGTGGGATTATAACAAAGTGGAAGCCACTGGGAACAACAGCCACTCAGCCACCAAGTGGTAGGCCACGTCACATGACAGGGCGGGGTCAGCGCATGCTGAAGCGCACAGTGCGCAGAAGTCACCAACTGTCTGCAGAGTCAATAGCTAAAGACCTCCAAACTTGGTGTGGCCTTCAGATGATCCCAACAACAGTGCGTAGAGAGCTCCATGGAATGGGTTTCCATGGCCGAGCAGCTGCATCCAAGCCTTCCATCACCAAGTGCAATGCAAAGTGTCGGATGCCGTGGTGTAAAGCATGCCACCACTGCACTCTAGAGCAGCTGCATCCAAGCCTTCCATCACCAAGTGCAATGCCAAGCGTCGGATGCCGTGGTGTAAAGTACGCCGCCACTGGACTCTAGAGCAGAGGAAACGTTCTCTGGAGCAGGGGCAGACTGACAATTCATGGGCCCCCCAGGCAATAGGGGGTCATGGGGCCCCTGTGTCCTTGCCAAAACTCAAAAAAGCCTATGATAAAGGTACCAGGGGCATCTCCTGGGGCCCCCTATTGACCCTGGGCCCTCGGACAGTGCCCAAGTTTCCAAATGGTCAGTCCACCCCTGCTCTGGAGTGACCAATCACGCTTCTCTGTCTGGCAATCCGATGGACGTGTCTGGGTTTGGCGGTGGCCAGGAGAACGGTACTTGCCTGACTGCATTGTGCCAAGTGTACAGTTTGGTGGAGGGGGGATTATGGTGTGGGGTTGTTTTTCAGGGGTTTGGCTTGGCCCCCTAGTTCCAGTGAAGGGAACTCTTAAGGTGACATTTTGGACAATTTCATGCTCCCAACTTTGTGGGAGGAGTTTGGGGATGGCCCCTTCCTGTTCCAACATGACTGCCCACCAGTGCACAAAGCAAGGTCCATAAAGACATGGAGGAGCCAGTTTGGGGTGGAGGAACTTGACTGTCCTGCACAGAGTCCTGACCTCAACCCCATAGAACACCTTTGGGATGAATGATGTCATCGTTATATACTGACCAAAGTGCATTCATTTATTAATTACGATTCCTTTGATGACACAATCTGCATTTTGTAACCCTCACAAGTTTGCAAATGACCTCCTTTGACAAGTTGGCCCCCCGAGGTGATCCTACACCTACCTCAGCCGGACCCCGGCCTGGTCACCATGTCAGCCCCTGACATGGATATACACTATATACCCTCACCAGCCCCTATCAGGTCCCCCTGTCCAATGGCTCGGTAACACCAACTGCTAATCAGCCAATCACAGGGCAGACACTCCATGTATTGAGGCATCTGGATGCGGTGAAGACGACTTGCTGGAGTTCAATCCGAGGATCAGAATGGGGAAGAAAGGGGATTTCAGTGACGGAACCTGGCATGGTGGTCGGTGTCAGATGGGCTGGTCTGAGGATCTCACAAACTGCTGATCTCCAGGGATTTCCCCGCACAACCATCTCCGGGGGTTACAGAGAATGGTCCGAAAAGGAGGAAATCTCCAGTGAGTGGCAGTTGTGTGAAGGAACGTGCCTTGCTGAGGTCAGAGGTCAGAGCAGAATGGGCAGCCTGGGTCCAGATGATAGAAAGGGAACAGGAACCCCGATAACCCCTCTGTAACGGACCACCTGGCGGTACCTCTAGCACTCCACTGGTCAGGTGCCCCCAGGGTACGGAATCTAAGCCCCAGGGTATGTGTTCACCAGGGCCCCTGATGGTGGGGATGGACTTGGAGCGCTCCAAGACCAGGTCGTGACTACTGAGTACACCCACCAGTGGTAGGGGTGTCAGCCAGGGGCTCCCGCAGGGGAGAGCCTGATATGAGGAGGTCGGGTGACCCCAATGGGATGGATGGCTGAGCAGGTGCGAGGTCAGATGGCCGGGTCGGTAGCCGTGGGGACGGTGCAGTACAAAGCAGCGAGCAGAGAATAGTCGGGTCACACGCCAGGTCAGCAACAGGAGGTCAGATCCAATAGGGGGCATCCAGGGGGGATGTCAGGCGAGCCAGGGGTCAGAGCAGGAGAATACAGCGTGGTCAGGGACAATAGGGGGCATCCAGGGCGGAGGTCAGGCGAGCCAGGGGTCAGAGCAGGAGAATACAGCGTGGTCAGGGACAATAGGGGGCATCCAGGGGGGAGGTCAGGCGAGCCAGGGGTCAGAGCAGGAGAATACAGCGTGGTCAGGGACAATAGGGGGCATCCAGGGGGGAGGTCAGGCGAGCCAGGGGTCACAGCAGGAGAATACAGCGTGGTCAGGGACAATAGGGGGCATCCAGGGGGGAGGTCAGGAGAGCCAGGGGTCAGAGCAGGAGAATACAGCGTGGTCAGGGACAATAGGGGGCATCCAGGGGGGAGGTCAGGCGAGCCAGGGGTCACAGCAGGAGAATACAGCGTGGTCAGGGACAATAGGGGGCATCCAGGGGGGAGGTCAGGCGAGCCAGGGGTCAGAGCAGGAGAATACAGCGTGGTCAGGGACAATAGGGGGCATCCAGGGGGGAGGTCAGGCGAGCCAGGGGTCAGAGCAGGAGAATACAGCGTGGTCAAGGACAATCCGGGTCAGCAACAATCAGGATACAGGTTCCCAGGTTCAGGGATTCAGAAAAGACCAGGCGGCACTCAATGACAGTTCAGGGACGTTTAAATATTGCGTCCTGCGCTGTCATTGGTGCCAAGTGCGCTCCTGCGGCCTCCAGTGCGCATGCGCGAGTTCGGATGCCGCGGCCGGCCCGGACCTTTTGCCCGCATCCCTGCACAAGGCAGCGCACTGCGCCTGCGCCGGGACCAATGCCGCGGTGATCCCTGACATTGCCCCCCCCCCTACGGGCAACCTCCGGATGCCCACCCGATCTCTCCACCACGGGTGAATCCCCCGGACAAGTCTAGGGGCATGGACATTTTGGGCCGGTTCCCAGGAATTGTCCTCCGGACCATAGCCCTTCCATTTAATAAAGAAGTGGGTCTGGCCCCCCCCCCTCCTTCGGCAGGATTGCTTCTACCTCAAATTCCTCCTGCTCTTCGATAGTTATGGCCTCCAGAGGTCTGGACTCTCGATCTGGAAAAGGATCCGGGACAACTGGTTTCAGCAGGGATACGTGGAACACTGGATGGATTCTGAATGTCTCAGGAAGGATGAGCTCGTATGCCACTTCGTTGATCATTCGCTTCACACGAAAAGGGCCTACAAACTTTGGTCCCAATTTCTTCGAAGGACACAACATCTTCAAATTCGTCGTTGCCAACCAGACCTTATCCCCAGGTTGCAGCACCAGGTCCCCCCTTCGCTTCTTATCAAAAGCCCTCTTGTTGTCCTCCTGGGCCCTACAGATGGCTTCTTGAAGTCGTTTGTTATTGGTGGAGAAGAAAGTAAGCGTGCTTTGCGTGGCCGGAACTAAACTCTCGGGGACCAGATCAGGAAGGAAAACGGTGAAATCCATAATTTGAAAAAAAAAACGGGGATTGCCCCGTTGCTGAATGATTTGCGTTGTTGTAGGCGAATTCTGCCTGGGGTAAGAGCGTCAGCCAGTTATCCTGCAGGAAGGACGTGTAACATCTCAGGTATTGCTCCAGAGTCTGGTTAGTCCTCTCCGTCTGCCCATTGGTCTGTGGGTGGAATGCGGAGGAGAGGGACAGTTTGATATCCAATGCCTTGCATAGAGCCTTCCAAAATCTAGAGGTGAATTGGACCCCTCGATCCGAGACGATGTCTTCTGGGACTCTGTTACTACTTCCTGTATGAAGATTCCTGCGGTCTCAGATGCCAACGGAGTATCCTTCAGGGGTAAGAAGTGGGCCATTTTAGATAGTCGATCGATGACCACAAGGATCGCAGTGTGGCCCTGGGACGGAGGGAGCTCGACTATAAAGTCCATCGCGATCATTTGCCATGGCCGTTTGGGTATCGGTAGTGGGCGCAGCAGCCCCCAGGGTTTGTTCCTCTGACAGATGGCACAGGATTTGACATAGCGTTCGCAGTCCTTGGACATGCCTGGCCACCAAAATGAGCGTTGGAGAAGGTCCAGAGTTTTTGCTGGGCCGAAGTGTCCTGCCATCGGATGATCATGGCAATGTCCCAAGACTAGAGTTCGGACTTCCTCAGGTACCGCGATTAACCCCTCCTTCCATAGGAGTCCTCCCTTGTTCTGGAGGGATACCCCAGATGGGGCTGACATTGCTGTGGATGCGTCCTGAAGTTTTGAACGAAGCTCCGTTTGAAGGGCCAAGAAATTCCCTGAAGACAGAATCGGGTGCCGGTTCTTCTTTGGGGTCCTCAAACATGCGTGACAGCGCGTCGGGCTTCGTGTTCTTGGAACCAGGTCTGTATGTTATATGAAAGGAAAATCTAGAGAAAAAGAGCGCCCATCTCACTTGTGGACATAACCGTTTGGCCGTTCTCAGATACTCTAAGTTCTTGTGATCGGTGAAGATCAACATTGGATGCGTGGCTCCTTCCAGCAGACACCTCCATTCCTCCAATGCCATTTTAATGGCCAACAGTTCCTGATCGCCAATGTCATAGTTCTTCTCGGCCGGAGTAAGCTTCCTTGAAAAGAATGCTACAGGGTGTAGGAGTTCCTTGGTGCCTTTTCGCTGGGACAGGATGGAACCTACCGCATTCTCAGATGCATCTACTTCCAGTATGTAAGGCAGGGAAGCGTCTGGATGACCGAGAATGGGTGCTGTGGTGAACAATCTTTTCAGGGACTCAAAGGCTTCCTGGGCCTCTGGTGTCCATCTGAAGCGGGTTCCTTGTTTGGTTAACTGAGTTATGGGGGAGACCAGACCCGAGAAGTTCCTAATAAACTTCCTGTAAAAATTCACAAACCCAACAAAGCGTTGGATGCCCTTTTTATCTGTGGGAACTGGCCAATCCAGAATTGCTGAGACTTTCTGAGGGTCCATCGCGACCCCTATGGTGGAGATAATCAGACCCAAAAAGGCAATACTAGGCTGCTCAAAGCTGCACTTGTCATCCTTGGCATATAGCCCGTGCAGGCGCAGCCGCCCTAATGCCTTTGCCACATGGACCCTGTGAGACTCAAGTGAGGGTGAGAAGATCAGTATGTCATCCAAGTAAACAATTACAAAAACATCCAGGTAGTCCCTGAATATATCGTTCAGAAAATGCTGGACCGTGGCTGGGGCATTGCACAGCCCAAATGGCATGACCAGGTACTCAAAGTGACCAAAACGAGTGCGGAACGCTGTCTTCCACTCGTCCCCCTCCCTTATGCCAACCAGGTTGTAGGCCCCCCTTAAATCTAGTTTAGTAAATATGGCCGCGGATTTCAGGCTCTGAAACAGTTCTGGGACCAGGGGCAAAGGATAGCGATTCTTAATCGTGACCTTGTTCAACTCGCGGTAATCGATGCAAGGTCTCAGAGATTTATCCTTTTTCTCCACAAAGAAGATCCCAGCCCCTGCCGGTGAAGTGGAGGGGCGGATGAACCCCTTTTGGAGATTTTCATCAATATAGTCCTTAAGGACCCCTAATTCTAGTTCAGACAATGGAAAAATTCGCCCAAATGGGATCTCAGAGCCGGGCAACAGGTCAATGGGACAGTCATATGGGCGGTGGGGGGGTAGGGTATCTGCCCCTCGCTTACCAAAAACATCCAATAGTCATGATAGGCCGCTGGAATAACCTGTTTTAAGTTAGGGTCCCCTTCAGAGCACAGGAGGACTTGGGGGGGTCGCAGGGCCCGAAGTGCGACAGTGTTCCTGACAGTATGGTGAATGGAACAGGATAGACCCGGTCTCCCAGTCAATTTGGGGGTTGTGGGCCTGCAACCAAGGAAGCCCCAAAATGACTGGGAAAAGGGGCGACGCGATGGCGTCTAGGCGGGGGAATTCCTGATGCTGGTTAGCTATTGTGGTGGCGATAAGGGGGGTCTCCTGATTAACCACTCCCGATTTCATCTGGGAACCATCAGCCAAAAATATATTAAGACCCCTCTTTCTGGGTTGTAGGGGAATCTCCTGCTGGCGAGCGAAGTCTAGATCCAGAAAACAACTGCACGCCCCCGAGTCAACTATGGCTGTCACCTCCACGGTTCTTCCTGGAAGCTGGAAGGAGAGGGGCACAGCTAAGTATTTGGAATGACTAACATCCCCAATAGATAAGGAGGAACAAGAAGAGGTGGACTTACTCGCTTTCAGAGGACAGGACCGTACCATGTGACCGGCTTCACCGCAGTAGAGGCAGAGGTTCTGGGATCGTCTCCGCTGGCGTTCCTCGGGAGATAGTTTAGGCCGAGCCAGGCCCAGCTGCATAGGTTCCTGGGCATCCCCAGAAGGTGGGGTCTGGTAATCTATCCTGGTTGGTTGACCGAGGCCTTGGACCGGAACCCATGTATTTCCACGACCCTGGCTGGACCTCTCAAATCTGCGTTACCGTAGTCTCCGGTCTATTTGGATTGCAAGAGCGTTGAGATCTTCTAAAGACTCAGGTAGGCCTATTCGGGCCAACTCATCCTTGAGGGACTCTGAGAGTCCCATACGGAATTGGGGCCACAGAGCGGCATTGTTCCAACGAGTGTCCCCCATTAATCACCTAAACTCGGAAGCATATTCTTCCGCAGCCCGACGGCCCTGTTTAAGTGAATATAATGCCGATTCGGCAGAGGCTGCCCGCTGCGGGTCATCATAGAGGATGGCCATAGCCTCAAAAAAGTCTTTTACCGTAGCAAGGTGAGGGTCATGGTTCTCCATTAATCGATGGGCCCAGTCCTGGGGTTCGTCCTGTAATAAGGAGATTATGAATCCCACCTTAACCGACTCTGTCGTGAAGGTGTGGGGTTGTAAGTTAAAAAACAGGAGACAGGCATTCCGGAAGGCCCTGAAGCGAGTACGGTCTCCGTGGAAACGTTCTGGCAGGGGTACACGGGGTTCGGTCATAGGAACTCTTAAGGCGACATTCATGTGATTCAGGTTTTCCAATCCCCTCCCAATCATGCACCTTTCCACTGCACTGCAGAACCCAAAATGGCGATGAGGTCATCATGCGCATGCATCATGCCTGGTCCGCCTCTTTGGAACAGTGGTATGTTGCTCCAGAGCCTGCAGTTTTTTAATTCCAGCATAGCCCCAATCCCAGGGAACACGGGGGCTGCCACAATGTTCCACAAAGAGGTCCTCACGCAGGGCCAGAGGCCCAATCTTCACCCCTCATGGTAGGTGGACCCTGCAGGGACTCGACTCGCCCTGGACCTGTAAAGCGCCCTGCCTGCATGGTCAGCGGATATTTGGTTCTCTGGTGATTGTTGCCTGCAGGATCCAGTGCCAACCGCAACTTTCCAGGCGGTCTCCGCTCTTGCCAGGGGGGTCTGGGTATCCTTCCTCTTGGTCTCAGGTCCATATGCAACCAATCCAGATGAATCCTTTCCCTTCCCCAGTAGGAGTGCAGAGACTATGCCATGGAACCAAAGGACTAACACCCACTGAGGGACTTCAGACATCATCCAAGGACACTACTGAGGAACTGAGGCTTCGCTGAGATTGGCGGGGTGATACCGGGGCAAAGGATCCTGACTTTCTTCTTTTGGCCATTGTCCATTCACCTGCCGGTAGCAGCATAACCCGTGTGGTGTCCTGCGATGTACCCTGTGGTGTCCTGCGATGTACAATGAAGGAGGAATCACTGGAACCTTCACTCACCAGAGACTTCCCTTCCTGTGCCGGCAAATCCAACCAACGTTCCTGTTCAGCCGCACACTTGTAGGACCTCCCCAGGTTCAGCGCATTGAGTGACCATGATGGCGTTCTACAGGAGTCCGGATATAACCCCCCATTATGTACACCCAGTATTGTCCAGTCTGATCACCGTACCCCCAGAATTGTCCAGTGTGATCCCTGTACCCCCAGTGTGATCCCCACACCCCCAGTATTGTCCAGTGTGATCCCTGTACCCCAAGTATGATCCAGTGTGATCCCTGTACCCCAAGTATCATCCAGTGTGATCCCCATACACCCAGTATTGTCCAGTGCGATCTCTGTACCCCCAGTGTTCCCAGTATGAACCCTGTACCCTTAGTGTCTTCCAGTGTGATCCCTGCACCCCCAGTGGTTTCTGTGTGATCTCTGGACCCTCAATGTCATCCCTATACCCCGTGTCTTCTAGTGTGTTCCCAGCATCTTCCAGTGTGATTCCTGTACCCCCCGTGTCTTCCCATGTGACCCCTGCACCCCCCCATTTTGTCTAGTGTGACCCGTGTACCCCAGTGTCCTCCAGTGTGATCCCTGTACCCCCACTGTCTTCCATTATGATCCCTGTACTCCCAGTCTGATCACTGTACCCCCAGTGTCTTCCAGTCTGATCCCTGCACCCCCACTGTCCTCCCTGTACCCCCACTATCTTCAAGTCTGATCCCTGTACCCCCAGTATCATCCAGTCTGATATCTGTACCCCCAGTGTCCTCCCTATACCTCCAGCGTCTTCCAGTATGATCCCTGTACCCCCAGTGTCTTCCAGTATGGTCCCTGTACCCCCAGTGTCTTCCAGTATGGTCCCTGTACCCCCAGTGTCTTCCAGTGTGATCCCCGTACCCTCACTTTCTTCCAGTGTGATCCCTGTACCGTTTCTTCCACTGTGATCCCTGTACCCCCAGTGTCCTCCAGTGTGATCCCTGTACCCCCAGTGTCTTCCAGTAAGATCCTTGTGCCCCCTGTGTGATTCAGTCAGATCCCTGTACCCCCAGTGTCTTCCAGGGTGATCACTGTACCCCAGTGTGATCCCCGTACCCTCACTTTCTTCCAGTGTGATCCCTGTACCGTTTCTTCCACTGTGATCCCTGTACCCCCAGTGTCCTCCAGTGTGATCCCTGTACCCCCAGTGTCTTCCAGGGTGATCACTGTACCCCAGTGTGATCCCCGTACCCTCACTTTCTTCCAGTGTGATCCCTGTACCGTTTCTTCCACTGTGATCCCTGTACCCTCAGTATCCTCCAGTATGATCCCTGTACCCCCAGTGTCCTCCAGTATGATCCCTGTACCCCCAGTGTCCTCCAGTATGATCCCTGTACCCCCAGTGTCCTCCAGTATGATCCCTGTACCCTCAGTGTCCTCCAGTATGATCCCTGTACCCCCCGTGTCTCCAGTCTGATCCCTGTACCCCCAGTGTCCTCCAGTATGATCCCTGTACCGAGTATCCTCCAGTATGATCCCTGTACCCCCAGTGTCCTCCAGTATGATCCCTGTACCCCCAGTGTCCTCCAGTATGATCCCTGTACCCCCAGTCTGATCCCTGTACCCCCAGTGTCCTTCAGTCTGATCCCTGTACCCCCAGTGACCTTCAGTCTGATCCCTGTACCCCCAGTCTGATCCCTGTACCCCCAGTGTCCTTCAGTCTGATCCCTGTACCCCCAGTGTCCTTCAGTCCGATCCCTGTACCCCCAGTATCCTCCAGTATGATCCCTGTACCCCCAGTCCGATCCCTGTACCCCCAGTATGATCCCTGTACCCTCAGTATCCTCCAGTATGATCCCTGTACCCTCAGTATCCTCCAGTATGATCCCTGTACCCCCAGTGTCCTCCAGTATGATCCCTGTACCCCCAGTATGATCCCTGTACCCCCAGTGTCCTCCAGTATGATCCATGTACCCCCAGTATCCTCCAGTATGATCCCTGTACCCTCAGTATCCTCCAGTATGATCCATGTACCCCCAGTCTGATCCCTGTACCCCCAGTATCCTCCAGTATGATCCATGTACCCCCAGTCTGATCCCTGTACCCCCAGTATCCTCCAGTATGATCCCTGTACCCCCAGTATCCTCCAGTATGATCCATGTACCCCCAGTCTGATCCCTGTACCCCCAGTATCCTCCATTATGATCCCTGTACCCCCAGTATGATCCCTGTACCCCCAGTATCATCCCTGTACCCCCAGTGTCCTCCAGTATGATCCCTGTACCCCCAGTATCCTCCAGTATGATCCCTGTACCCCCAGTATCCTCCAGTATGATCCCTGTACCCCCAGTATCCTCCAGTATGATCCCTGTACCCCCAGTGTCCTCCAGTATGATCCCTGTACCCCCAGTGTCCTCCAGTATGATCCCTGTACCCCCAGTATCATCCCTGTACCCCCAGTATCCTCCAGTATGATCCCTGTACCCCCAGTATCCTCCAGTATGATCCCTGTACCCCCAGTATGATCCCTGTACCCCCAGTATACTCCAGTATGATCCCTGTACCCCCAGTATACTCCAGTATGATCCCTGTACCCCCAGTATCCTCCAGTATGATCCCTGTACCCCCAGTGTCCTCCAGTATGATCCCTGTACCCCCAGTATGATCCCTGTACCCCCAGTATGGTCCCTGTCCCTCTATTCCCCTCGTATCTCTGCCATCTTTCAGCCGTCCTGCACCTCCAGGGTCCCCTTGTCAGCCCATTATCAGCACTCTGCTTATTGTCCCCCAGTGTATTCCTGGTGTGGCCCCGGGCCCTTCTCTCTGCTCCAAGTGGTTCCTGTATGTCTCTTGGCAGTACTACTCTCCCCCGGCGCTCCGGTGTGTCGCCATGCACTGCTACCCATGCCCAGGATACAGGGAGGGCAGACCTTCTCCATGCACCACAGATGGAATATCCCTTCAATCTCCTTCCTATCCAGGAGTGGGCGGGACAAGGAAGGAGTGGGCGGGACAAGGAAGGAGTGGGCAGGGTGGGGCAGGAGTGGGTGGGACAAGGAAGGAGTGGGCAGGACAAGGAAGGAGTGGGCAGGGTGGGGCAGGAGTGGGCGGGACAAGGAAGGAGTGGGCAGGGTGGGGCAGGAGTGGGTGGGACAAGGAAGGAGTGGGCGGGGCGGGAGAAGGAAGGAGTAAGCGGGATGGGGCAGGAGTGAGCGGGACAAGGAAGGAGTGGGCGGGGTGGGGCAGGAGTGGGCAGGGTGGGAGAAGGAAGGAGTGGGCAGGGTGGGGCAGGAGTGGGCAGGGTGGGAGAAGGAAGGAGTGGGCAGGGTGGGGCAGGAGTGGGCAGGGTGGGAGAAGGAAGGAGTGGGCAGGGTGGGGCAGGAGTGGGCGGGGTGGGACAAGGAAGGAGTGGGGCAGAAGTGGGCGGGACAAGGAAGGAGTGGGGCAGAAGTGGGCGGGACAAGGAAGGAGTGGGCAGGGTGGGGCAGGAGTGGGCGGGACAAGGAAGGAGTGGGCAGGAGTGGGCGGGACAAGGAAGGAGTGGGCAGGACAAGGAAGGAGTGGGCAGGACAAGGAAGGAGTGGGCAGGACAAGGAAGGAGTGGGCAGGACAAGGAAGGAGTGGGCAGGGTGGGGCAGGAGTGGGCGGGACAAGGAAGGAGTGGGCGGGGTGGGGCAGGAGTGGGCAGGGTGGGAGAAGGAAGGAGTGGGCAGGGTGGGGCAGGAGTGGGCGGGGTGGGACAAGGAAGGAGTGGGGCAGAAGTGGGCGGGACAAGGAAGGAGTGGGGCAGAAGTGGGCGGGACAAGGAAGGAGTGGGCAGGGTGGGGCAGGAGTGGGCGGGACAAGGAAGGAGTGGGCAGGAGTGGGCGGGACAAGGAAGGAGTGGGCAGGACAAGGAAGGAGTGGGCAGGACAAGGAAGGAGTGGGCAGGACAAGGAAGGAGTGGGCAGGGTGGGGCAGGAGTGGGCGGGACAAGGAAGGAGTGGGCAGGGTGGGGCAGGAGTGGGTGGGACAAGGAAGGAGTGGGCGGGGTGGGGCAGGAGTGAGCGGGACAAGGAAGGAGTGGGCAGGGTGGGGCAGGAGTGGGTGGGACAAGGAAGGAGTGGGCGGGGCGGGAGAAGGAAGGAGTAAGCGGGATGGGGCAGGAGTGGGCAGGGTGGGGCAGGAGTGGGCGGGGCGGGGCAGGAGTGGGCAGTGGGAAGGACAGACAGATGCAGAAATGAACGCAGCAGACGATGCTAAACACTGAATTTTATTAGAAAAACTATTTTATATAAAGTATGAGAAGATGGCGGCCGCTGCGCCCTACAACCCCAAATAAAGTGCCAACCGCGTACCATAGACACACAGCACACCCAACGCACACACCGCCCGCTGCAGAGCGCACCGCCATGTATACACGGACACAGAGCACACACCGCCATGTATACACGGACACAGAGCACACACACCGCCATGTATACATGGACACAGAGCGCACACACCGCCGTGTATACATGGACACAGAGCGCACACACACCGCCGTGTATACATGGACACAGAGCGCACACACCGCCGTGTATACACGGACACAGAGCACACACACCGCCATGTATACATGGACACAGAGCGCACACACACCGCCGTGTATACATGGACACAGAGCGCACACACACCGCCATGTATACATGGACACAGAGCACACACACACCGCCATGTATACATGGACACAGAGCACACACACCGCCGTGTATACATGGACACAGAGCGCACAAAACATGTATAAAAAGTACACAGACTGCATAGAAATACAACCCCCCTCCCCCCACTACACAGAACATACAGACATCCATACACACACACACATGCAGTGAACACACGTGTACACACGTCACACACTCCGGCTTCTCCACATGTAACCAGATCTGGATTTTGTTCTTCTGTTACAGAGAACTGCGCTGGGGGCGGAGCCGAGGATACATCTGTAATAAAGGAGGGCGGAGTAATCAGAATAAGCAGTGTGATTGGCTGTAATCTCATTATAATACATTACAGTGCAAAGGTAAAGGAAGAATGTTCTAGTAGGCTCCGCCTACAAGGAGACTCCGCCTACAAGGAGACTCCGCCTACAAGGAGACTCCGCCTACAACGTGGCAACGCTTACAAGGCACCGCCTACAATGAGGCACTGTATACGAGGCACCGCCTATGAGGCACTGTATACAACGAGGCACCGCCTACAATGAGGCACTGTATACGAGGCACCGCCTATGAGGTACTGTATACAACAAGGCACCGCCTATGAGGCACTGTATACAACGAGGCACCGCCTATGAGGCACTGTATACAACGAGGCACCGCCTATGAGGCACTGTATACAACGAGGCACCGCCTATGAGGCACTGTATACAACGAGGCACCGCCTATGAGGCACTGTATACGAGGCACCGCCTATGAGGCACTGTATACAACGAGGCACCGCCTATGAGGCACTGTATACAACGAGGCACCGCCTATGAGGTACTGTATACAATGAGGCACCGCCTATGAGGCACTGTATACAACGAGGCACCGCCTACAATGAGGCACTGTATACGAGGCACCGCCTATGAGGTACTGTATACAATGAGGCACCGCCTATGAGGCACTGTATACAACGAGGCACCGCCTACAATGAGGCACTGTATACGAGGCACCGCCTACAATGAGGCACTGTATACGAGGCACCGCCTATGAGGCACTGTATACAACGAGGCACCGCCTACAATGAGGCACTGTATACGAGGCACCGCCTATGAGGTACTGTATACAACAAGGCACCGCCTATGAGGCACTGTATACGAGGCACCGCCTATGAGGCACTGTATACGAGGCACCGCCTATGAGGCACTGTATACAACGAGGCACCGCCTATGAGGCACCGCATACAACGAGGCAGCCTCTCCCCCCATTGGACAGCAATGTGTAGCCTCTCCCCCCATTGGACAGCACTGTGCAGCCTCTCTCCCCATTGGACAGCACTGTGCAGCCTCTCCCCCCATTGGACAGCACTGTGCAGCCTCTCCCCCCATTGGACAGCACTGTGCAGCCTCTCCCCCATTGGACAGCACTGTGCAGCCTCTCCCCCCATTGGACAGCACTGTGCAGCCTCTCCCCCCATTGGACAGCACTGTGCAGCCTCTCCCCCCATTGGACAGCACTGTGCAGCCTCTCCCCCCATTGGACAGCACTGTGCAGCCTCTCCCCCCATTGGACAGCACTGTGCAGCCTCTCCCCCCATTGGACAGCAATGTGCAGCCTCTCCCCCCATTGGACAGCAATGTTGAGGCTCCTTGCTGGATGTGCCTATTGGAGAATGGCCCAGTAGGTAAGAGTGTTCCTCCGCTCCTAATAATGTACATTGACCCTCAGAGCCCACCCGGGACCCCCAGAGCCCACCCGGGACCCTCAGAGCCCACCCGGGACCCCCAGAGCCCACCCGGGACCCCCAGAGCCCACCCGGGACCCCCAGAGCCCACCCGGGACCCTCAGAGCCCACCCGGGACCCCCAGAGCCCACCCGGGACCCCCAGAGCACAGATTCCCCCGGAACGTTCATAGTACGCAGGCACAGTCGTGTTCTTACCCCAAAGTAGTTGCGGGGGACGTACCCTCGCGTCCGCAGTGAGCCGCCCACCACCAGGTGCCGCCCTCTCCATCCTTCCTGAGCACGGTGACCGAGTCCCCCTCTCGTACGGACAGCTCGTCAGCAAACTCTGCGGAGTAATCCCACAAGGCGTAGACCACTCCACTCTGCGTCTCCCCCATACACTCTTCAACCTCTGAGAGAAGGGAGAACGATGAAGGATCGGGGGTACCCCTGGGGGATGGGGGGGGTACAGGGAAGAGGGGGGCCAGAACAGACAAAAGGAAGGGGGGGGGGGGGAGACACGGAGATCAGGCAGAAGTCAGGAGCTTTACCAGTCAGGTACGTCAGACATTCCTTGTAGCCATCTCTGTAGGGGTCACACTTGTCCACCGCCAAGCTGCCATCACTGAAGGTGGTGGCAAAGATGGCGGCTCCATGTCGCACCAGCGCAGCGCAGATCTGAAGGTCGTTACACGACGCCGCACAGTGGAGGGCAGTCCTGGGAACAGGAAGACGTGTTCCAATTGTCAGACATTTCTTCATTTCCCCCCCCGTCAACCACCTCTCTGCACCCATAACACCCCTCCCCCACCCAGCACCCCCCCCATGTACCCCAAACTCCTTCCCAAGAATAACCCCTCCCCCACCCAGTATGCTCCCCATACCCCAATATCGTCTCTGTGGGCTTTCCAAGGAAAAGCCCCTCCCCCCACGCAGCACCCATATTCCTGAACCCCCCCCCCCCAATCATATTCGTTGGCTCTGCCTCAACCTCCATCCACCAATAACAGCCCCTCCCCCACCATGTTTTCTGCTCTGTGGCTCCTTAGCCATGCCCATCACCCCCCATTCACCATCACCTCCACCCCCCCCCCCCCCCCCCCTCACCATCCGTGGCTGTCGGCCGCATTGACGTTGGCTCCACTGCTGATGAGCAGGTTAACGATATGGAAATTGGCCCCACAGATGGCGTTGTGCAGAGCGGTGATCCCTTCTTCATTGGGCTGACTGGGGTCATTCACCTGATTGGTGGACAGAAAACGGGAGACAGTGAGCACAAGTACACAGCTGTGCATGGTAGGTAGACCTGTGGGGGAGGAGATGTCTACTGTCATGCACGTCAGTTTGGGGTGGAGCTACACAGGACTGAACTTATCAGAACAAAGTACCTACCTCCTTCAAAGCCTGAGTGACCACATCCAGCTCCCCGGTAAGTGCACCATCTAACAGTAAAATGAGCGGATCCAGGCGGGCGCAGCGGGGGCGAGATTTGCGCGGTGAATTCTGAACTTTCAGGACTGAGCGGAGCTCCTAAAGAAGAGAATGAGAGGAAAACATCAACAGAGGTCACCTCCACCGGGATACACACCCGAGACAGAACATTCCTAATTCTGGGACACAAACCTGAGAGACCCTTCCCCCAACCAGCCTACGCCTGGGAGACCCTTCATGCCACCATCCTAAGGGCGGGAGACCCTTCACCCAACCAGCCTACGACTGGGAGACCCTTCATGCCACCATCCTAAGGGCGGGAGACCCTTCATGCCACCATCCTAAGGGCGGGAGACCCTTCATGCCACCATCCTAAGGGCGGGAGACCCTTCAGCCTGTCGCCCTATGGGCGGGAGACCCTTCACCCAACCAGTTTACAACCGGGAGACCCTTCACCCAACCAGCCTATGCCTGGGAGACCCTTCATGCCACCATCCAAAGGGCGGGAGACCCTTCAGCCTGCCGCCCTACAGGCAGGAGACCCTTCACCCAACCAGTTTACAACCGGGAGACCCTTCACCCAACCAGCCTACAACCGGGAGACCCTTCACCCAACCAGCCTACGACTGGGAGACCCTTCATACCACCATCCTAAGGGCAGGAGACCCTTCAGCTCGCCACCCTACAGGCAGGAGACCCTTCACCCAACCAGTTTACAACTGGGAGACCCTAAGGGCGGAAGACCCTTCACCCCACCGCCCTACGACCGGGAGACCCTTCACCCCACCGCCCTACGACCGGGAGACCCTTCACCCCACCGCCTTAAGGGCGGGAGACCCTTCACCCCACCAGCCAAAGACTGGGACACCCTTCACCCCACCAGCCAAAGACTGGGAGACCCTTCACCCCACCAGCCAAAGACTGGGAGACCCTTCACCCCACCAGCCAAAGACTGGGAGACCCTTCACCCCACCAGCCAAAGACTGGGAGACCCTTCACCCCACCAGCCAAAGACTGGGAGACCCTTCACCCCACCAGCCAAAGACTGGGAGACCCTTCACCCCACCAGCCAAAGACTGGGAGACCCTTCACCCCACCAGCCAAAGACTGGGAGACCCTTCACCCCACCAGCCAAAGACTGGGAGACCCTTCACCCCACCAGCCAAAGACTGGGAGACCCTTCACCCCACCAGCCAAAGACTGGGAGACCCTTCACCCCACCAGCCAAAGACTGGGAGACCCTTCACCCCACCAGCCAAAGACTGGGAGACCCTTCACCCCACCAGCCAAAGACTGGGAGACCCTTCACCCCACCAGCCAAAGACTGGGAGACCCTTCACCCCACCAGCCAAAGACTGGGAGACCCTTCACCCCACCAGCCAAAGACTGGGAGACCCTTCAGCCAACCAGCCAAAGACTTGGAGACCCTTCACCCAACCAGCCAAAGACTGGGAGACCCTTCACCCAACCAGCCAAAGACTGGGAGACCCTTCACCCAACCAGCCAAAGACTGGGAGACCCTTCACCCAACCAGCCAAAGACTGGGAGACCCTTCACCCCACCAGCCAAAGACTGGGAGACCCTTCACCCAACCAGCCAAAGACTGGGAGACCCTTCACCCAACCAGCCAAAGACTGGGAGACCCTTCACCCCACCAGCCAAAGACTGGGAGACCCTTCACCCAACCAGCCAAAGACTGGGAGACCCTTCACCCAACCAGCCAAAGACTGGGAGACCCTTCACCCAACCAGCCAAAGACTGGGAGACCCTTCACCCAACCAGCCAAAGACTGGGAGACCCTTCACCCCACCAGCCAAAGACTGGGAGACCCTTCACCCCACCAGCCAAAGACTGGGAGACCCTTCACCCCACCAGCCAAAGACTGGGAGACCCTTCACCCCACCAGCCAAAGACTGGGAGACCCTTCACCCAACCAGCCAAAGACTGGGAGACCCTTCACCCAACCAGCCAAAGACTGGGAGACCCTTCACCCAACCAGCCAAAGACTGGGAGACCCTTCACCCAACCAGCCAAAGACTGGGAGACCCTTCACCCAACAACTGGGAGACCCTTCACCCAACCAGCCTACGACTGGGAGACTCTTCACCCCACCGCCCTATGGCGGGAGACCCTTCACCCAACCAGCCTACAACTGGGAGACCCACCCATTCACCCCTCCTAGGAGCAGAAGACCCACCTCACAACCCTCCTATTGGCAGGACTGTTTCATTTATGAAAGTTCTAGCTCCCCTCCACCAAGTAATGCCCCCCTTCCCTTTTCATTATGTCTTTGCCTGCTTTTCTTACCAAATTCTGGCCTCCGCTGACCACCACAGGAACGGGAAGGTCCATTTCTCCCTGCAGCGGGGCTGATGCGCCCACCCTGGACTCTGAGGCCTCCAAGAAGATGCAGACAGGATCCTCGGCTGGTTTAGGAACGAAGGCTTCCAGCTTTTCCTCTGGCCGCGGCTCCTCAGGGATAGGAGGGATCTTTATGAAGTATGCCTCATCTGCTGAGACTTCCCCCTGCTTGGGGATCCCTTTATTGATGGATCCTTGAAGCTTCTCCTCTGCTTTTAGCTGCTCTAGAGCAGGAGATAATTTGGGGGCCGCTCTTCCAAAGAGCCGGCCCATTATTTGCCGGTATTGGCGCCGGTCAGTTGGCAGGGGAGGAGCCAGCGAATTGTGCTCCTGAGAGCCACGCCTCCGCAATGGTCGTGGTATATCTTCTAGAACTCTCTGTACATCAGCTAATTGTGGGGGGAGTTGTGGTTGAAGACGGGTGGGGGCTGAGAGGCCGAGGAACCTCTTCAGTAGCTGGTGGAGGGTGTGCCGGTGCGGTGGTAGGGCTCGGCAGGTCTGGTATCACTGGTATGGATGCTGGAGGTGCAGCAGGAGCGCTCATAGGAGGAGGAGCGGCACTGATCTGGGGTGGGACTTGGTGCTCCCAGAATGCATTCTGCAGGCGGAATATCATGGACAGTGGCAGGGGTCGGTGAGGCTGACCTCGTCCTCCAGGTGGAGGCACAGGAATCCTGGAGATGGGCTGCTGAGATGGGAAGGACCTAGGAAGGGTTCCTGCACCAGACTTCCAGCCAGGATCTGGTCCTGGAGGACCACGGTCTAGTCCTGGAGGGCCACGGTCCAGTCCTGGAGGGCCACGGTCCAGTCCTGGAGGGCCACGGTCCATGGAGGAGAACTTGTATCCACGAGGGAGAGTGGAGGCAGCATCGTTCTGAAAAGATAGAATGAAGAGAGGTAAAGCCATGGCAGGCGTGAAGAACGAGGAAAAACACACCCCAAATACTACGTATGACTAGTCTACACCCCCAAAATACTACGCGTGCCTGGCCTGCACCCCCAAAATACTACGCGTGCCTGGCCTGCACCCCCAAAATACTACGCGTGCCTGGCCTGCACCCCCAAAATACTACGCGTGCCTGGCCTGCACCCCCAAAATACTACGCGTGCCTGGCCTGCACCCCCAAAATACTACGCGTGCCTGGCCTGCACCCCCAAAATACTACGCGTGCCTGGCCTGCACCCCCAAAATACTACGCGTGCCTGGCCTGCACCCCCAAAATACTACGCGTGCCTGGCCTGCACCCCCAAAATACTACATGTCTACTCTACACCCCCAAATACTACGTATGCCTTGTCAACACCCCCAAAATACTGCATCTGCCTGGTCTACACCCCCAAAATACTACATATGAATGTCTACAGCCAAAACAATATGATTGATCTACACCCCCAAATATTATATATGACTGCCCTACACCCCCAAATACAACGTATGATTGTTCTACACCCCAAAAAAAGGTAAATACAAGGAAAGGTCGCTGGTCCTCACATGTGGTGACTGCTTTTATTTGACTTATTTCCCTTTCTGTCCTCCTGGGGATCCCGCCAATAACACTTCCTTTCTAGGGTGACAACGCTCACCCATTGTACTGTATATGGAGGAGCAGCGTTGCCCCCTATGGCAGGACTACAGAATAACATGGGGGGGTTTATAGTCCTCAGAGATAGCTGGGACAGCTGTAACTGATAACAGCGCAGGCAGAGAGCGCAGGAAGTGATCAGAATCACACGATGTCTGGCAGGATCACCAGGGACTGTTAGCACTGATAGGACAGAGGTAACAAAATGCTTTTGGTGGGTTAGCAGGTCAGAAGATGACAGGCCAGAGATGGATCCGCCAGCAGGCTTCCCCATCCAGACGAGTGAGGTGTATGGGGGGGATCCTGCCGCGCGGGGGTGGGTGGGGGGATCCTGCCCCACGGGGGTGGGTGGGTTGTGAGGGATCCTGCCCCCGCGGGGGTGGGTGGGTTGTGAGGGATCCTGCCCCCGCGGGGGTGGGTGGGTTGTGAGGGATCCTGCCCCCGCGGGGGTGGGTGGGTTGTGAGGGATCCTGCCCCCGCGGGGGTGGGTGGGGTGAGGGATCCTGCCTCCGCGGGGGTGGGTGGGGTGAGGGATCCTGCCTCCGCGGGGGTGGGGGGGTGAGGGATCTTGCCCCGCGCGGGGGGGGGGGGGTAATCTTGCCCCGCGCGGGGGGGGTAATCTTGCCCCGCGCGGGGGGGGGGGGGGGTAATCTTGCCCCGCGCGGGGGGGGGGGGGGTAATC
>NW_028320937.1:0-47287 GCF_062004578.1 Staurois parvus | reverse complement strand
GGTCATTGTAGGACCAGCAGAGCGGAGGGGTCATTGTGGGACCAGCAGGGCATTGGGGTGATTGTGGGACCAGCAGGGCAGAGGGGTCATTGTGGGACCAGCATGACGGGTGTGATTGTGGAACCAGCAGGGTGGCGGGGTCATTGCGGGACCAGAAGGCAGTGGGGTCATTGCGGGACCAGCAGGGCGGCGGGGTCATTGCGGGACCAGAAGGCGGTGGGGTCATTGCGGGACCAGCAAGGTGGCGGGGTCATTGCAGGACCAGCAGGGCGATGGGGTCATTGTGGGACCAGCAGGGCATGGGGGTCATTGCGGGACCAGCAGGGTGGCGGGGTCATTGTGGGACCAGCAGGGTGGCGGGGTCATTGTGGGACCAGCAGGGCGGAGGGGTCATTGTGGGACCAGCAGGGCGGAGGGGTCATTGTGGGACCAGCAGGGCATTGGGGTCATTGTAGGACCAGCAGGGCGGAGGGGTCATTGTGGGACCAGCAGGGCATTGGGGTCATTGTAGGACCAGCAGGGCGGAGGGGTCATTGTGGGACCAGCAGGGCATTGGAGTGATTGTGGGACCAGCAGGGCGGAGGGGTCATTGTGGGACCAGCATGACGGGTGTGATTGTGGAACCAGCAGGGTGGCGGGGTCATTGCGGGACCAGAAGGCAGTGGGGTCATTGCGGGACCAGCAGGGCGGCGGGGTCATTGCGGGACCAGAAGGCGGTGGGGTCATTGCGGGACCAGCAAGGTGGCGGGGTCATTGCAGGACCAGCAGGGCGATGGGGTCATTGTGGGACCAGCAGGGTGGCGGGCTCATTGTGGGACCAGCAGGGCGATGGGGTGATTGTGGGACCAGCAGGGCGATGGGGTCATTGCGGGACCAGCAGGGCGGCGGGGTCATTGCGGGACCAGCAGGGTAGCAGGATCATTGCGGGACCAGCAGGGCAACAGGGAAGCAGACAAAGTCTCACCCCGGGATCTCCCCTCCAATCGTACAGAATGGGTTCCAGGTCCTGTGGCGGCCCATTCACTGTCTGGGGAGGGACATCTCCTCTACTACTGCTGATGGCCCCCGGGGGCCGCCCTGAGAGGGGTTACAGCAGAGGCACAGGGCCGCAGGGGGTGCAGGAAGGACCGCGCTGTCAGGTCCGCGCCGCACACTGTTTCCAATTACACAATGTTTGTTGTAAGTATTCCGAGACTGATGGCTTGTTTATGGAAAGATATCTCCGCAGACAGTGCTGGACGAGGACATTCCTGAGGAGGCGGGAGGTGAGAGACAGGTGACTGCGCCTTCTCCCCGCCGTGACGTCATGCCGCTTCCCTCCACGCTCCTACAACACACAGAACCAGAGATCGGGTCCCAGAATAGACACGGGGTGACGTCTGCTCCTCATTCAGGCGAGGGTCACACCTACACAGATTGCGTTTGATCCGTTTCTGTGGTGCGTTGTGCGTTTTTGATGCGTTTTGTGTTTTTTTTTTCAACTTGTTGCTGAGCAGAATAAAACGCAAAATATATCAAAAACACACTTTTCAGCAGCGTCTCCATTGAAGTCTATGGAACCAAAAGCGCAACGTTTTGCATCAGGGACTTTTAAGCCTGGGTTCACACCGACGCGGTACGGAATTGTCAGCGTTTTCAGTGCGAATACCGCACGGCATCAGAATCGCACCCCATTCCTGCGAACCGCTGCGGGGGTGTATGTTAACCCCTTCACGCCTGAGGGTGAAACAAATCTAAATGCCTAAGCACAATTTTGCAACGTTGACATGTGTTAGTAAAACCGTCTGTATCATCACAACGACTTCATACATCCAGGTGGATTATACCGCGTTGTTTTCAGGACAGATTGGGCTTTCATTTGGTGGTGAATGGTAATGGATAGCTCCTGATTTTTTTTTATTATCAAAGGAAACTGGTAAAAAAAATGGTAAAAAAAAAATCATTTTTTTTTATTTAGCTGTGTGTTTCTTGTTACTACCATAACCTACCACCAAAGAACGAACCAAAATAAATTCTCCAGCTCTTGACGATCGCAGCGATACCATCTATGTGGGTGTTATTTGTTGTTTGTACCCGGAGTACAGCCCAGAAACAATAGGGAGCATTTTGTTTTTGTTTTTTTTTACCTAAAACACACTGACACTAACTGACACTGATACCAATTTTGTTTTTTTAAATCCTGACCTTTGACCCTGACCTTGACCCAAACACTAACCCCGACACTGAACTAGATCAAACCTTCATCTGGGGATTTTTTCTTTATGTTTTATTTTATTTTTTAATATTTATTTATCACTTTTTTTTCCACACATTTTTTTCTCTCTATGCCAGGAGTTAGATAGATACAATGTATAATAGGATGTATATAATGATACAATGTATAATAGGATGTATATAATGATACAATGTATAATAGGATGTATATAATGATACAATGTATAATAGGATGTATATAATGATACAATGTATAATAGGATGTATATAATGATACAATGTATAATAGGCTGTATATAATGATACAATGTATAATAGAATGTATATAATGATACAATGTATAATAGGATGTATATAATGATACAATGTATAATGGGATGTATATAATGATACAATGTGTAATGTGATGTATATAATGATACAATGTATAATGGGATGTATATAATGATACAATGTATAATGGGATGTATATAATGATACAATGTATAATGGGATGTATATAATGATACAATGTATAATGGGATGTATATAATGATACAATGTATAAGGGAATGTATATATTGATACCATGTATAATAGGATGTATATATTGATACCATGTATAATAGGATGTATATAATGATACAATGTATAATGGGATGTATATAATGATACAATGTATAATGGGATGTATATAGTGATACAATGTATAATAGAATGTATATAATGATACAATGTATAATATGATGTATATAATGATACAATGTATAAGGGAATGTATATAATGATACCATGTATAAGGGAATGTATATAATGATACCATGTATAATAGGATGTATATAGTGATACAATGTATAATAGAATGTATATAATGATACAATGTATAATGGGATGTATATAATGATACAATGTATAATAGGATGTATATAATGATACAATGTATAATGGGATGTATATAATGATACAATGTATAATGGGATGTATATAACGATACAATGTATAATGGGATGTATATAACGATACAATGTATCTCTCTTCATTCATAGAGAGAGAAAAAAGCAAGGGGGCCAGGCTGCACAGTGACTGATCACCGTGATAGCCAATCAGAGACTATCACAGCAATCATGTGACCCGGAATTGGGAGTCCCGTGCCCAGATCGTTCGAATGGGACCCGGGGCTCTCAGTGACACCGCGGTCTCTGTGCTGGGAGCACGCAGTATGGGATGCTCCCAGCACAAAGACAGGTGCGCAAATATGCGGCCAACGGAAAAAAGCCCAGTCTTGTGAGGACGCATATTTGTGTGATGTCGGCGTCAAGGGGTTAAGTTAACAACCTGAAATCGGTCTGCAAAACGCGGTGTGATGTGAAGAATCAGATCCCGTAGGTGTGAATACCCGTGTGATCCGATTCTAGTGCGGACCCAAAAAAAGGGTCTTGCACCTTTTTGATGTGGATCAAATCTATTCCATATTTTTTCCTATTCCATTCTATTCTTTTTTTCCTATTTTATTTTATTCTATTCTTTTATTTTCTATTCTATTCTGTTTATTCTTTTCGAAATATGAATTTCGGAAGACGGCTGTATTCTTTCTATTTTATTCTATTCTATTCAAATCTATTTAACTTTTTTCCTATTCTATTCTATTAAAATCTATTTTATTCCTTTTTTCCTATTTTATTCAAAACTATTTAATTTATTTCTATTCCATTCTATTCAATTCTATTCTATTCTGTTCTGTTTTATTCTTTTCTTTAGGTGTGTATGGTGTCTGGGATAAGTATGTATGGTGTCACAGATTGGTGTGTATGGTGTCATGGATGGTGTGTATGCTGACATGGGTAAGTGTGTATGGTGTCACGGATTGGTGTGTATGGTGTCATGGATGGTGTGTATGCTGTCACTGATAGGTGTGTATGGTGTCATGGATGGTGTGTATGGTGTCATGGATGATGTGTATGGTGTCATGGATGGTGTGTATGGTGTCATGGATGGTGTGTATGGTGTCACACTTCTCACTGCTGCTCTGTCTCCTTGTGCGGGGTGGCCGATCTTGTCTCTGCCCCTCCTGTCATTTTCTGCAGTCTATAGTGGGTGGGGCCTTTTAGGTCCCTCCCACAGCCTTGATCTCTCTCTCTCCCTGTGCAGGGTGGCTGGTCTTATGTCCGCCCCCTTCTATAGTTTTCTCCATGGAGCCTGTAGTGGGTGGAGCCTGATGGTCCCCTCCTACAGCTCTTCTCTCTCCTTGAGCAGGGGGACTGGTCTGGTCTCCGCCCCCTCCTGTCGTTTTCTGCCGGCAGCCAGTAGTCATGGCCCCTCCCACAGGCTAGGTACAGCCCAGTGATGGTGTCACTGCCACTTTTATAAGGTCATATCTGGGTTTGCACAAGCGCTAGGCGCACATAAAGTGGATTGATATCCTCCTGTGGCTGCTGAGGGATTCATTTCAATGAAGGTTTTTGGAGTGGAGTTCCCCTTTAAATAGACGGCATATTGAGGCCAAAGCAAGCTGAATGGGCTCAGGAACATGGCGGACGGCGGGCGGTCTGAGCCGCTGAGCCGCTGATCCTTCCCGTATATTTCCAGCGTGGCCCAGGAGGAAACTGCACCCCCCCCAAAGCACTTTAAGGATCACCCCCCCACACACACGCTCTGTTTATTTTCCTGGCCCCTTATCTTCAGCGAATGACCTCATCATTCCCCCCAGGGGCAGGCGATGACATCATCAGCCGGCCAGCTTGCTACCCGATAACGCCTCGGCTTTGTCACAGCCGGTTCCTACAAGTCGCACATCTGCTACTTACATCCCCCCCAGCGAGGACGCCATTCGCCACTTCACAGGCGCTGCGCCACCTCCGCCCGCCGCCGCCGCGTCTGGGTGACGGAAACGGGCGCTGTGTGCTTTGAAGGGGGGAAAGCCTTTCACTTACACGATAAAATGTTCCTAATCCGAAGTCTGAGCGACTATCTGCGGCGAAAGTCGCTCTCCGAGATGAAAGAATCGCTGATATCTCTTCCTAGGAAATGAAGAAAACAGAACGATCGTCTGCGGCTCCAGCGATGACGTCACTTCGTCTTGGGGGGGAAAAACGCAGTGGTTTATTTTAAGGGCCGGTTCACACTACAGAAACGCAGTCCAGAGGCGTTCCGGATGCGTTTTTGGCATGCGTGTTTTTGACACGTTTCAGTTCATGTTTTCCTCTTTTTCTTCAACTTAAATAGGGGCATGTGCGTTCCAGGGCGTTTTGATGCGTTTTTCACGCATTTCAGTGCGTTTTGTTATGCATTCCAGTTAATTTTTTCCTCTTTTGGTGCAGCTGCAGGTATTTGTGCGGGTCCCGCGTTCCTCTGTGTGGGTGGTGCGGCTGTAGGGATGTGTGCGGGTCCCCCGTTCCTCTGTGTGGGTGGTGCGGCTGCAGGGATGTGTGCGGGTCCCCCGTTCCTCTGTGTGGGTGGTGTGGCTGCGGGGATGTGGGCGGGTCCCCCATTCCTCTGTGTGGGTGGTGCGGCTGCGGGGATGTGGGCGGGTCCCGCGTTCCTCTGTGTGGGTGGTGCGGATGCGGGGATGTGGGCGGGTCCCGCGTTCCTCTGTGTGGGTGGTGCAGCTGCAGGGATGTGTGCGGGTCCCCTGCTCCTCTGTGTGGGTGGTGCAGCTGCAGGGATGTGTGCGGGTCCCCTGCTCCTCTGTGTGGGTGGTGCGGCTGCAGGGATGCGTGCGGGTCTCGCGTTCCTCTGTGTGGGTGGTGCGGCTGCGGGGATGTGTGCGGGTCTCACGTTCCTCTGTGTGGGTGGTGCGGCTGCGGGGATGTGTGCGGGTCTCACGTTCCTCTGTGTGGGTGGTGCGGCTGCGGGGATGTGGGCGGGTCCCCCGTTCCTCTGTGTGGGTGGTGCGGCTGCGGGGATGTGGACGGGTCCCGCGTTCCTCTGTGTGGGTGGTGCGGCTGCGGGGATGTGGACGGGTCCCGCGTTCCTCTGTGTGGGTGGTGCGGCTGCGGGGATGTGTGCGGGTCTCGCGTTCCTCTGTGTGGGTGGTGCGGCTGCGGGGATGTGTGCGGGTTCCGTGTTCCTCTGTGTGGGTGGTGCGGCTGCGGGGATGTGTGCGGGTCTCACGTTCCTCTGTGTGGGTGGTGCGGCTGCAGGGATGTGGGCGGGTCTCGCGTTCCTCTGTGTGGGTGGTGCGGCTGCGGGGATGTGGGCGGGTCCCGCGTTCCTCTGTGTGGGTGGTGCGGCTGCGGGGATGTGTGCGGGTCTCGCGTTCCTCTGTGTGGGTGGTGCGGCTGCGGGGATGTGTGCGGGTTCCGTGTTCCTCTGTGTGGGTGGTGCGGCTGCGGGGATGTGTGCGGGTCTCACGTTCCTCTGTGTGGGTGGTGCGGCTGCGGGGATGTGGGCGGGTCCCGCGGTCCTCTGTGTGGGTGGTACGGCTGCGGGGATGTGGGCGGGTCCCGCGGTCCTCTGTGTGGGTGGTGCGGCTGTGGGATGTGTGCGGGTCTCACGTTCCTCTGTGTGGGTGGTGCGGCTGCGGGGATGTGTGCGGGTCTCACGTTCCTCTGTGTGGGTGGTACGGCTGCGGGGATGTGGGCGGGTCCCGCGTTCCTCTGTGTGGGTGGTGCGGCTGCGGGGATGTGGGCGGGTCCCGCGTTCCTCTGTGTGGGTGGTGCGGCTGCGGGGATGTGGGCGGGTCCCGCGTTCCTCTGTGTGGGTGGTACGGCTGCGGGGATGTGGGCGGGTCCCGCGTTCCTCTGTGCGGGTGGTGCGGCTGCGGGGATGTGGGTGGGTCCCGAGGCGTTCCGGATGCGTTTTTGACACATTTTGTATGCATTCCCGTTCATTTTTCTCCCTCTCTTTCTCTAAAATTTAAATAGGGATATGTGCGTTCCGGTGCATTTTTGATGCGTTTTTCCGCGTTCCGGTACAGTTCTGTGCAGAAAAAAATGCCGCTTCTTCTACTTTCTTTTTCTCCAACCGGAACTGCAAGGCGCTGATGTGAACGACGACGCTGACAGCCAGATCAGCGACTTTTCTGTGCGTTTTGGATGCAGAAAAAAAGCAACCGAAACATGGAGTGTGAACCTGCCCTGTGCATATTTTTATGCGTTTTGCAGGAACGCGGTGCATGTCATTTATCGTGACTTTCTAAGGATCACACTCATATCTAGGCAGTTTTTTGGAAAGGGTCAGGGACTTCTTTTCCCGTTTGCATTTTTAGTCCAATAGACTTCAATGGAACCGCACATAAAAGGCAAGTGCTGCATTTTACATGCGTTTCTGGCACGTTTTTTACTGGTTTTTGCAGGAACGCAGCGCATGCCATTTATCATGATTTTCTAAGGATCGCGTTCACATCCGTGCAGTTTTTGCGGGTGCGTTTTTTGTAAAGGTTCAGGGACTTTTTTCCCGCAGCAGTTAACATTTTTAGTCCAATAGACTTCAATGGAACTGCATATAATACGCAAATGCTGCATTTTAAATGCGTTTCTGGCATGTTTTTTATTGCGTTTTGCAGGAACGCAGCACATGCCATTTATCATGATTTACTAAGGATCACATTCTTTGCGTATTTTTGGAAATCATATCTATGCGTTTTTCATATCATATTTTTTCATATCTATGCGTTTTTTTGGAAAGGATTAGGGACTTATTTTCCTGGTTGCATTTTTAGTCCAATAGACTTCAATGGAACCGCCTATAAAATGCCAGTGCTGCGTTTTGTATGCGGTCTTGATGCATTTTGAGTTTTTATCCTGCCCATCGACAAGTTGGCCAAAAAAAATAAATAGGAATAAAAACGCATCAAAAACACATCAAAAACTCGCCAAAAACATGTGAAAAAAACGCAAATGGCATAGGAGGGAACCTAGCATTTCCCCCCCTCCCTCCGGACACACCGATCCCGACTTTTAAATTGTGCGACTTGCAGTTAAGTCGCACGGTTTCAAAGTCGGATGTCGTTTTGTAAAGCGCTGCGCAAACTGTTGGCGCCGTATAAATCCTCTATAATAATAATAATTCCAACTTGCGGTGCGACTTGCCTGCCTAGAGTCGCAAGTCGGAACCGCGCCAATAGGACCGCTGTAATTGCGGACAATGGCGTGCGACTTGGCGTGCGATTTGCAAGTCGCAGGGTATGCAAAAATCGCACCAATGTGATCGGGGGTGTCAGAGCTTACAATCTAAAAGGCGAGTTCTGAGAATATATATTTTCTGATGCGACACCCCCCCCAGGAGCATCGCTCTTCTGATTGGACGGAGCTGTGAATTCAGACGAATACATTGTAACAAAGTTATAAATGATATTTTAGTTGGGGTTTTTTTTTTTTGCAATTTGAAACTAAGTAACAGAAAGTCATGTAAAACAAAATGTTAAAATAAATAAAATAAAATGTTTTTCGTTCTGTAATTGTTACATTAATATTCTTCGGGGGAGGGGAGCGAAAAAAGTAGAAGAGGCGGCATTTTTCCTGCACAGAACTGCACTGGAACGCGGTGAAACACATCAAAAACGCACCGGAACGCACATGTCCCTATTTAAATTAAAGAAAGAGAGAGAGAGGGGGAAATAAAGTGGAATGTATAAAAACACACTGGAACGCATAAAAAACGCATCCAAAATGCCCTGGAATGCGGCAAAAACGCACATGTAGAAACGCATCCCGAATGCATCTGGACTGTTTCTATAGTGTGAACCGGCCCTTAGATTGAAGTAAAAGAGAGGGGAAAAAACGAACTGAAAACCACCAAAAACGCACCGGAACTTGTCAAAACGCATCAAAAACTCACCGGAACGCACATGTCCCTATTTAAATTAAAGAAAAAGAGAGGGAAAAAATGAAGTGGAATGTATAAAAACGCCCTGAAACGCATCCAAAACGCACCGGAACGTGCCAAAAATGTGCACGCAGAAACAGGCGGACTGACCATTTGGGTACTCGGGCACTGCCCGAGGGCCCGGGGTCAGTAGGGGGCCCCATGAGATGCCCCTGGTACCTTTTTCATAGGCTTTTTTGAGTTTGGGCAAGGACACAGGGGCCCCATGATCCCCTATTGCCCGGGGGCCCCATGACTTGTCAGTCCGCCCCTGATCCAGAATGCATTTGGACTGTGTTTCTATAGTGTGAACCGGCCCTTAAATTGAAGAAAAAAAGAGGGAAAAGAATGAACTGAAAACCACCAAAAACGCACCGGAACTTGTCAAAATGCATGAAAAACTCACCGGAACACGCATGCCCCTATTTAAATTAAAAGAGGGGGGAAAAATGAAGTGGAATGTATAAAAACGCCCTGGAACGCATCCAAAACGCACCGTAACATGCCAAAAAATGTGCACGCAGAAATGCATCCAGAATGCATCTGGACTGCGTTTCCATAGTGTGAACCGGCCCTTAAATTGAAGAAAAAAAATGAACTGGAAAGCACTGTAACTCATCAAAACGCATCAAAAACGCACCAGAACGAGCCAAAAGCGTGCATGCAGAAACGCAAGGTGTGTCGAGGAATCTGTCACCAAGCTGGGAACTTCACCCGGGAAAAAAAAAATCAAATAAAAGCGGGAGCGACAAATACTCAAACTGCTGAGTTTAGGGGCTCATTCACAGCGGATGCGGGGGGGTTCGTTTGTGAGCGTTTTCCCAAGGTGCGGCAACCAAAAAATAACGGTTCCCTATGATGTCTATGCAAATCGCACCAAAAGCAACGCATGTCCTACTTTGGAAATCGGCACAGAATCAGAACCACGCCGATAGGACCGCTTTCATTGCGGACAACGGGGTGCGACGTGGCGTGCGATTGGAAAGTCACAGTGCATGCAAGTCGCACGGGTCTCAGAGCTTACAATCTAAAAAGACCATTCTGAGAATATATATTTCTGATACGACCCCCCCTCCCCCCCGGGAGCTATAGAGTGCCGGCGGGCGATTCGGGGCATCGCTCTTCTGATTGGACCGAGCTGTGAATTCAGACGAATACATTGTAATGAAGTTGTAAACAATATTTTAGTTGTTTTCTTTGCGATTTCAAACTAAGTAACAGAAAGTCATTTGAAACAAAATGTTAAAAAATAAAAAATGTTTTTCGTTCTGTAATTGTTACATTAATATTCTTCGGGGGGAGGGGAGGGAAAAAAGTAGAAGAGGCGGCATTTTTCCTGCACAGAACTGCACTGGAACGCGGTGAAACACATCAAAAACGCACCGGAACGCACATGTCCCTATTTAAATTAAAGAAAATGAGAGAGAGGGGGAAAATGAAGTGGAATGTATAAAAACACACTGGAACGCGGCAAAAATGCCCTGGAATGCGGCAAAAACGCGTAAAAAAAATCAAATAAAAACGGGAGCGACAAATACTCAAACTGCTGACTTTAGGGGCTCATTCACAGAGGATGCGCGGCGGTGCGTTTGTGAGTGTTTTCCTAAGGTGGGGCAACCAAAAAATAATGGTTCCCTATGATGTCTATGCAAATCGCACCAAAAGCAACGCATGTCCTACTTTGGAAATCGGCACAGAATCAGAACCACGCCGATAGGACCGCCGTTATTGCGAACATTAGGGTGCGACGTGGCGTGCGATTGGCAAGTCGCAGGGCACGCAAATTGCACGGGTCTCAGAGCTTACAATCTAAAAGGGCCGTTCTGAGAATATATATTTCTGATATGACCCCCCCTCCCCCCGGAGCTATAGAGTACCGGCGGGCGATTCGGGGCATCGCTCTTCTGATTGGATCAGGGGCGGACTGACAACTCATGGGGCCCCCGGGCAATAGGGGATCATGGGGCCCCTGTGTCCTTGCCCAAACTCAAAAAAGCCTATGAAAAAGGTACCAGGGGCATCTCATGGGGCCCCCTACTGACCCCGGGCCTTCAATAGGGGATCATGGGGCCCCTGTGTCCTTGCCCAAACTCAAAAAAGCCTATGAAAAAGGTACCAGGGGCATCTCATGGGGCCCCCTACTGACCCCGGGCCCTCAATAGGGGATCATGGGGCCCCTGTGTCCTTGCCCAAACTCAAAAAAGCCTATGAAAAAGGTACCAGGGGCATCTCGTGGGGCCCCCTACTGACCCCGGGCCTTCAATAGGGGATCATGGGGCCCCTGTGTCCTTGCCCAAACTCAAAAAAGCCTATGAAAAAGGTACCAGGGGCATCTCGTGGGGCCCCCTACTGACCCCGGGCCCTTGATAGGGGATCATGGGGCCCCTGTGTCCTTGCCCAAACTCAAAAAAGCCTATGAAAAAGGTACCAGGGGCATCTCATGGGGCCCCCTACTGACCCCGGGCCCTTGATAGGGGATCATGGGGCCCCTGTGTCCTTGCCCAAACTCAAAAAAGCCTATGAAAAAGGTACCAGGGGCATCTCGTGGGGCCCCCTACTGACCCCGGGCCCTCGGGCAGTGCCCGAGTTTCCACATGGTCAGTCCGCCTCTGGATTGGACGGAGCCGTGAATTCAGACGAATACATTGTAACAAAGTTGTAAACGATATTTTAGTTGTTTTCTTTGCGATTTCAAACTAAGTAACAGAAAGTCATTTGAAACAAAATGTTAAAAAATAAAAAATGTTTTTCGTTCTGTAATTGTTACATTAATATTCTCCGGGGGGGGGAGGGGGGGGAGCGACTTCTGCGACAAGCAGGCCTGTATGAGCCGGCAGGATTTCAGTCATTAATAAATCCGGAGCCGGCCGGAGCACATATGGTGTCAATACACTTTAATTAAGTGCAGTAATTCCCCTTTTCCTGAGTCAGACTGGCAGCGACTTCACTTCTTGTCCAGATTTATAGGCTGCAAGGGGGACAGAGAAGTCCTGCGTGGAGCGTGAGCGCCCCCTATCGGCCACAAGTCGCATGGCTGTCAGTGCTGAAGAATAGAGGCTTATTTAAAGGGACCTTGCCCCCCCCCCTCTTCATTTCAGGAAAAACCTTCCCTCACCCCAGGGTCACACCTAAGCAGGGGTGGACTGACAACTCATGGGGCCCCCCCGGGCAATAGGGGATCATGGGGCCCCTGTGTCCTCACCCACACCCAAAAAAGCCTATGAAATGTACCAGGGGCATCTCATGGGGTCCCCTACTGACCCCGGGCCCTCGGACATCGCCCGAGTGCTCAAATGGTCAGTCCACCCCTGCACCTAAGCCCCCCCCACCGGTCACATCAAGTGCGATTTGGCATGCGATTTGCAGTAGGGGGCCCCATGAGATGCCCCTGGTACCTTTCTTTGCATCCAAAACGCACAGAAAATAGGTTATATGGTTGTCAGTTTCATAGTTCACATCAGTGCTTGCAGTTCCGGTGCGTTCCGGTGGCAGAAAAAAAAGTAGAATAGGCTGCATTTTTCCTGCACAGAAGTGTACTGGAAAGCAGTAAAACGCATCAAAAACGCACGGTAATGCACATGTCACTATATGAATTGAAGAAAAAGAGAGGGGAAATGAAGTGGAACGCCACAGAAATGCGCATGCGGAAACGCATCCTGAATGCATCTAGACTGCGTTTCTATATTGTGAACCGGCCCTTAAACTGAAGAATTTGTTTTTCCAGCACATCCCACAGATGCTCAATTAGACTGAGATCTGGAGAATTTGGAGGCCAAGTCAACACCTCGAACCAATGAGCGCTCCCTCTCCATCAATGAGCCTTCCCTCCCCACCTCCATCAATGAGCCTTCCCTCCCCACCTCCATCAATGAGTCCCCCCCACCTCCATCAATGAGCCTTCCCTCCCCACCTCCATCAGTGAGCCTCCCTCCCCCCCCATCTCCATCAATGAGCCTTCCCTCCCCACCTCCATCAATGAGCCCTCCATCCCCACCTCCATCAATGAGCCTTCCCCCCTCACCTTTGTCAATGAGCCCCACCCACCTCCATCAATGAGCCTTCCCTCCCCACCTCTATCAATGAGCCCTCCCTCCTCACCTCCATCAATGAGCCTTCCCTCCCCACCTCTATCAATGAGCCTTCCCTCCCCACCTCCATCAATGAGCCTTCCCTCCACTTCCATCAATGAGCCTTCCCCCAAACTCCATCCACGAGCCTTCCCTCCCCACCTCCATCAATGAGCCTTCTCTCCCCACCTCCATCAGTGAGCCCCCCCACCTCGATTAATGAGCCTCCCCACCTCCATCAATGAGCCTTCCCCCCTACCTCCATCAATGACCCCCCACCTCCATCCATGAGCCTCCCCACCTCCATCAATGAGCCTTCCCCCCACCTCCACCAATGAGCCTTCCCTAACTGTGATGTAAAGGAGAACTCTGCGAACCCTGGTGTAAAGGGGAACTCCGCAGACCCTGGTGTAAAGGGGAACTCCGCAGACCCTGGTGTAAAGGGGAACTCCGCAGACCCTGGTGTAAAGGGGAACTCCGCAGACCCTGGTGTAGAGGGGAACTCCGCAGACCCTGGTGTAGAGGGGAACTCTGCAGACCCTGGTGTAAAGGGGAACTCTGCGGACTGTGGTGTAAAGGGGAACTCTGCGGACTGTGGTGTAAAGGGGAACTCTGCGGACTCTGGTGTAAAGGGGAACTCTGCGGACTGTGGTGTAAAGGGGAACTCTGCGGACTGTGGTGTAAAGGGGAACTCTGCGGACTGTGGTGTAAAGGGGAACTGCAAACTCTGATGTAAAGGGGAAAAAGGGGAACTCTGATGTAACAGGTTCTCTGCCCCCCCAGTACTCCCCCCACCTCCCGTTACATCAGAGTTCACAGAGTTCCTCTTTACAGAGTCTGCATAGTTTCTCCTTGCACTGTAAGGGTGAACTCTGCTTACTCTGATTTAGGGGGGAATGCTGGGAACTCTGATGGGGGGGGGGAGTTCTGGTGACCAGAGGCCCCCTTATGTCAGATCTCCCCTTTACACCAGAATCTGCAGAGTAGAGGCACTGAGATAAAGGGGTTCACTGATGTACGGGGGGAGTGAGAACACTGATATAAGGGGGAGCCCTGACCTTAGCCTCTCCCCTCCCCCATACATCAGTGACCCCCCCCCCCCCACAGAGTGACCGACTGTCCCACAGACTCTGTCTGGCCTGGAGCTGTCACACTGACTTTCTGGAAGTCTTTTGGTTCTCCCCCCCCCCCATGCCCCCTCCTTGCAGTTGCTTTTAAAGTCACCTGACCAGCCAACCGGCATGAACATGCGCATGATTGGAGATGTTGCTTAGCAATCAGGGTGAGACCTGCTGGTCAGGTGAACTGTAAAGTGATTGCAGGGGGGGGGGGGGGGGGCTGAGTTGGGTGCAATATGTCAATTCATATTGATACAGACCTCCCTCAGAACTACATCTCCCGAGAGTCCTTTCTCTAGATACATAGAAGGAGCGAGCTTTTAGGAGTCGGCAGAGAGTAGGGTGCCCTGTGTTCATTCCTATTGATATAGACATACTCCCAGAACTACACCTCCCAAGAGCCCTTAGCCTACATGGACAAGCTTTTGGGAGTCAGCATGGTGCAATATGTCAATTCCTATTGATATAGACCCCCAGAACTACATCTCTCAAGAACCCTAATTCTACATACATAGGAGGAGAGAGCTTTTGGGAGTCAGCAGAGAGCAAAGTGCCCTGTGGTAATCCTTACTGATAGAGACACACCCCCAGAACTACATCTCCCAAGAGTCCTTTCTTTAGATACATAGAAGGAGCGAGCTTTTGGGAGTCAGCAGAGAGCAGGGTGCCCTGTGTTCATTCCTGTTGATTTAGGCATACTCCCAGAACTACACCTCCCAAGAGCCCTTTCTCTACACACTGTACATTGTATGGACAAGCTTTTGGGAGTCAGCATGGTGCAATATGTCAATTCCTATTGATATAGACCCCCAGAACTACATCTCTCAAGAACCCTAATTCTACATACATAGGAGGGGCAGGCTTTTGGGAGTCAGCAGGAAGCAAAGTGCCCTGTGGTATTCCTTACTGATACAGACACACCCCCAGAACTACATCTCCCGAGAGCCCTTTCTCTAGATACATAGAAGGAGCGAGCTTTTAGGAGTCAGCAGAGAGCAGGGTGCCCTGTGTTCATTCTTATTGATATAAACATACTCCCAGAAATACACCTCCCAAGAGCCCTTTCTCTACATACAGTGCATGGACAAGCTTTTGGGAGTCAGCAGGGTGCAATATGTCATTTCCTATTGATATAGACCCCCCCCCTCCCTCAGAACTACATCTCACAAGAGCCCTTTCCCTAAATATTTACAAAGAATGGGCCTTTGAGTGACTTTAGAAAGCAGGGGTGCCTTCTATCAATTCCTATATATACAGACACCCCCCCAGAACTACACCTCCCAAGAGTCCTTTCTCTGCACACATTCAGGTTTTCCGGGAGTAGCAGCATTGTTTGGTATAGTCATGTATAGATGTGGTGATGGACAAGGAGGGGTGGAGTTCTGTAGTCAAGCGGACGGGGCTGACAACACTGCTGGGGATTACTGTGTGCAGAGGCACCGTGTTGTCAGACAGCTACGGGAAGTTAGGAGCTGAGAACATTTCTTTTTGGGTTTTGGGGTATTTTTCTGCACTTAAGGAATAAAACCTTGGAAATGTAAATGTAAATGTGCGCAGACTGGAGCGGAGTGTCGGCGCTGCACAATATCAGAAGCACTTTTCTGACCGCTGCCTAATCCAAATGTAAGCAGAGGGTGGCCCCGAGCCCATGGAAGGTGTCAGCGCTATCAGCTGTGAATAGATGGTGTCACTGAAATTATCCAGAGATAAGACGAGGTCATTACCTGGACTGTGTCAGATTGGGGGGGGGGGTCTTAGGACAGACGCAGGAAATGTCGAATCTGGGAATGGACGCGCTGAGCGGACTGATATTGTTCTCCTGGAAATGTTCGGTGTCACCGCCGAATTATCGATGGTAAAGTGCGCCTGCGGGTGTTTTCACAGGTACAAAATCCTGCCGGCCTCCGCCGACCTAGTAAATTCTTCACATTTTTTCTGTTCGGCCAATTCTCATCCCATGAAGTCGTGCAGCTGGGAAACCGAGACTTCCATTTTCTGATCCCAAAATGATTTTACTTGGAAGTCTCCAGTCCGCCTCCAAATATCTGTCCAGCTTCTTCTCCATTATGTGAATGAAGCTTTCTGTGTTGTAATCCAATGTGTTCCGATCCCAGTTCCAGGTTGGGTGCACTCCCCCCCCCCCCCCCACTCCACTACCACCACCTCCCCCCCCCCCCCTCCTTCCGAACTATCACTTTTTTTGGGGGGGGGGTCATGTGACTACAGGCTCCTCTTCTCTCTCCTATTCCCTCTGGTGACCCATATTGCTGCACACAAGAGCTTCTACATGAACCAGTAGTGTGGCCCCAGGTGGTGCCCCCATAATGCTCTGGGCTAATAGGAAATCCATTAAATGGTCCTGGTGGGTCTCCTGTTGGTGACAACAGCGGCCTCATGTGTGTTACCCGTAGTCAGTGCCGGGACAAGATCATTGAGTTCCCACAGCAAACATGCCAAATTGTGCCACCCAACCCCCCCCTCAAAAAAATTCCCCCCACTCCAAAAAAAAGAGTGCTAGTCTGGATGTTTACCCCCTAAGCATAAATCCATAAATTTCCTCCCCTCCCAGTACAAATCCCTTTGCTGAAATCCCCTCTCCCAGCCCCCCAGCTCAAATCCTCTCTCATCCTCGTTCCAAATTCTCTACCCCTCAAATTTCCCCTCCCAGCACAGATCCTCCCCCTCAGGACAATTTCTCCTGCCCCAGTCCCTCATCCTAGCACAAATCCCCCTCCCCCCAAAAAAAATTCTCTACCCCTCAAATTTCCCCTACCAGCACAAATCCTCCCCCCCAGAACAATTTCTCCTGCCCTAATCCCTCATCCTAGCACAAATACCCCTCCCCCCAAAAAAAATTGCCCCCTTCTAGCACAAATTCTCTACCCCTCAAATTTCCCCTACCAGCACAAATCCTCCCCCCCAGGACAATTTCTCCTGCCCCAGTCACTCATCCTAGCACAAATCCCCCTCCCCCCAAAAAAAATTCCCCCTTCTAGCACAAATTCTCTACCTCTAAAATGTCCCCTTCCAGCACAAATCCCCCCCCCCCCCCAGGACAATTTCTCTTGCCTCAGTCCCTCACCCTAGCACAAATCCCCCTCCCCCCAAAAAAAATTCTCTACCCCTCAAATGTCCCCTCTCAGCACAAATACTCCCCCCAGGACAATTTCTCCCACCCCAGTCCCTCATCCTAGCACAAATCCCCCTCCACCCAAAAATTTTCCCCTTCTAGCACACATTCCCTACCCCTCAAATTTCCCCTCCCAGCAAAAATCCCCCCCCCCCCAGGACAATTTCTCCTGCCATAATCCCTCATCCTAGCACAAATCCCCCTCCCCCAAAAAATATTTTTCCCCTTCTAACACAAATTCTCTACCCCTCAAATGTTCCCTCCCAGCACAAATCCTCCCCCTCATGACAATTTCTCCTGCCCTAATCCCTCATCCTAGCACAAATCCCCCCTCCCCCCAAAAAAAATTACCCTCAAATGTCCCCTCCCAGCACACATCCTCCCCCACCCCCCAGGACAATTTCTCCTGCCCCAGTCCTTCATCCTAGCACAAATCCCCCTCCCCAAAAAAGATTTTCCCCTTCTAGCACAAATTCTCTACCCCTCAAATGTCCCCTCCAAGTACAAATCCTCCCCCCCAGGACAATTTCTCCTGCCCTAATCCCTAATCCTAGCACAAATCCCCCTACCCCCAAATTTCCCCTCTTAGCACAATAACCCCCAATCATCCCTGCTAGCACAAATCCTCCCCCCAAAAAAACATTTCCCCCAGCACACATTTTCTCCCCCCACCATATCAACTTTTCTAACACAAACCTCCCAAATCCCCCCCCCCCTTCTGGAAAAAATCTTCTTCCCCATACCCCCTCCAAACTCAAATCCCCTTTAATTACCATTCCTAGCGCACCTCTCAAAATTTCCCCTCCCCACAATCTCCTCTTGGTACCCCCCCACCTCACATGATACCACAGTGCCAGGGCAGCTTCCCCTACTGCTAATCCCTTGTCTAGGCTCTGCTTATAGTCTCCCTCAGAAATCTGTGTGACAGGGTGACAACGCAGGAACATAACTGGGAGACTGGGACACGGAGTTGTCAGAGTTGTCAAAGTCGTAAATGTAAAACTATTGAAAATGGCCACATGGAAGAAAAATATATTTGAAGTATATTTTTAAAATATTCTTCCCAAATATATTGACATATATTTGAAATACTACAATTTTGGCCGTATTCAATACATTTCAAAATATATTTCAATGAATATATATTTATATATCTATATATATATCTATATATCTATATATAGATATATATATATATATATTTTTTTTTTTTTTTAAATATATTCTTCAGATTTTTTTAACATATGAAAAAGTAATTTTTACATATATTTGTAAATGCATTCCAAAAATGTAGATTTGTATTTTTAAAGACATATTTTTAAAGACAGTATATTTGAAATGTATTTTAAAAAATATTTTTCAAATATTTTGTAATAATAACGCATTTCAACATGCAGTATGTATAAATATATATATATATATATATATATATATATATATATAAAAATATATTTTGAAATATATTGAATACGGCCAGAATTGTAGCTTTTCAAATATATGTCAATATATTTGGGAAGAATATTTTTCAAATATATTTCAAATATATTTTTCTTCCATATGGGTGACTTTTCAAACAACATTAAAGGCATAGTCCAACTGTGCGTCTATTTTTCATTTTCGGATTGTAATTTGAAGCTGGGTCATATTCCCCTCCCCCCACCTTCAATACCACCCCCGGCACCCCTCAACCCCCTTCTCCCCCAAATTACCTGAATCATGGGTTGCTTCTCCCCAAAGCTCCTGTTGTCATTTATTCCCAGATCTGTTTACATGGATCTGCGAATGGAAAAGATAGAAGAATACAGATTATACCGGCACAAGTGCGGTGACGACACACACGTGACGTCACACGCGTGACGTTACTTCCTCATACAGAGGTGAACAATGCCTTTAAGATGGTAAAGCCTATATGAGGTTTTTAAAGATTTGGTTTCATCTACTTTACTGCTTTTTCATTGGATGGTATTCTTTATTAATGGTAATGAGTAGCTGAAGACAGACTATAGAACAAGAATGTATCTTTCTATAACGTGTATATAATAAATCATAATAATAATAATAACAAATACTTTGCAGCATCAAGAAGTGACTAATTCTTCTCTTGTAGATGAACCAATCAGATCCACCCGCAGGTGACTGCAGAGTTCGGCTCGGCGATCCCTCTATCCATCCCTGCAGTAGGTTTGTTCGGTTTACAAGGAGAGAACTCCCACTTTATACACTGAATAAGTCACGGGACAGCTTGGCATGGCTGGTGGTTGTCACCCCATAAATACTGCATCCCAATTCCCCTTCACAAACACAACTGCTGATGTGTATAGTGATTGGAACATTCAGACAAAGAAAGACAGTGAAAGAGAGGAGAGGAGAGGAGGGGAGAGGAGGGGAGAGGAGGGCAGGGGAAGGGAAGGGAAGAAGAAAGAAGAGAGAGACAGAAGGAGAGGAGAGGAGAGGAGGGCAGGGGAAAGGGAAGAAGAAAAAAGAAAGAAGAGAGAGACAGAAGGAGAGGAGAGGAGGGCAGGGGAAGGAAAGGGAGATGAAAGAAGAGAAAGACAGAAGGAGAGGAGAGGAGGACAGGGGAAGGAAAGGGAAGATGAAAGAAGAGAAAGACAGAAGGAGAGGAGAGGAGGGCAGAGGAAGAAAAGGGAAGAAGAAAGAAGAGAGAGACAGAAGGAGAGGAGGGCAGGGGAAGGGAAGAAGAAGGAGAGAGAGACAGAAGGGGAGGAGAGGAGTGCAGGGGAAGGGAAGAGAAGGGACAGAAAGGGAAGGGAAGAAGAAAGACGAGAGAGACAGATGGCGAGGAGAGGAGGGCAGGGGAAGGAAAGGGAAGATGAAAGAAGAGAAAGACAGAAGGAGAGGAGAGCAGGGGAAGGGAAGGGAAGAAGAAAGATGAGAGAGACAGAAGGAGAGGAGTGGAGGGTAGGGGAAGGAAAGGGAAGAAAAAAGAAGCGAGAGACAGAAGGAGAGGAGGGGAGGGCAGAGGAAGAAAAGGGAAGAAGAAAGAAGAGAGAGACAGAAGGAGAGGAGGGCAGGGGAAGGAAAGGGAAGAAGAAAGAAGAGAGAGACAGAAGGAGAGGAGGGCAGGGGAAGGGAAGAAGAAAGGAGAGAGAGAGACAGAAGGCGAGGAGAGGAGTGCAGGGGAAGGGAAGAGAAGGGACAGAAAAGGAAGGGAAGAAGAAAGACAAGAGAGACAAAAGGAGAGGAGGGCAGGGGAAGGAAAGAAGAGAGAGACAGAAGGAGAGGAGAAAAGGGCAGGGGAAGAAGAAAGAAGAGAGAGACAGGAGAGGAGAGGAAAATAGAGATTTGAAAGAGGGCAGGGGAAGAGAAGAGTTAATAAGAGACAGAGTGAGAAAGAGAGGATAAAGAGAGAGAGAAAGAGGACAGAAGACAAGAGGGGGGGGGGGGCAAAGAGAGAGGAGGACAGGGGAAGGGACAGGAAGGGAAGAAGATAAGAGAGGATAAGAGAGAATGATAGAGGAGAGAGGCAGTGAAATAAGAGAGGAAGGGGGAGAGAGAGGGGGGCAAAGAGAAAGGAGAAGAGAGGAGGGCAGTGAAAGGGAAGGGAAGGGAAGAAGAAAGAAGAGGGAGAAAGAGAGGATAGATAGAGAGAGTGAAAGAGGAAAGAATAAAGAAGAGGAGAGAAGCAGTGCAGGGGCTGGGAGAGAGAAGAGAGGAGGGCAGGGGAAGGGAAGAAGAAAGAAGAGAGAGAAAGGAGAGGGAGAGAGAGAGAGGGGGGGGGGGGGGGGAGAAGGAAAGAAAAGGGAAGGGGAAGAGAAGAGAAGAGAAGGGAAAAAGAAAGAAGAGAAGCGAGAGAGAGAGAGCAAAAGAGGAGAAGGGAGGAGGGGAGATTAGAGAAAAGGGGAGGGGAGAGGAAAAATGAAGAAGGAGAAAGAGAGGGAGGAGAGGAGAGAGAGGCGGCATTAAAGTTCTTGTAGGGAGGTGAAGGGAGGGTGGAGGAGCTGGGCCAGCACAGACATTAATCAGACATCCTCAGTAGAGGGGAGGGCTATGATATGTAAGGAGGGAGAGGGCTGTACCAGACAATTTATTCTCCTGGAATATAATTCTTTTTTTTTAGAATGGAAAAACTGCAAGTGAACATTTAAAATACCGGATTCTTCTGTGCTTTTACTTTTTTTCATCCAATTTGTAAGTTGGTGACAGGGCTTCTTTAAGGCACCTTCAGCAGCAAGTTGGTGTCGCCCCCCCAGACTGGGAGCCAAGATGGAGTCTGCCCTGAGGTCCGGGTAACAGGCCGGCTGGGATAATGAAGGAAGACACCTATTGGGTGGAGAGAGTTGTTGGCGGTGACAGAATTTTCGCAGCTATTTCGCATGGTGATGTAAAGCGTCACCTTCCAGTCAAACCTCATCTGCTTCAGCGGCTAAAGTGAAAGGCGATCCATCTCGCCGCTGCGGCCGATGCGGCTGTCCAATTGGTGAAATGATTGGCCCTGTGCCCTCTGACAGTTACATCGCAGCGCCGATACGGCACAAATTCCAGACCTGAATCCGTCATTTTTTTGTCATTTTTAGAGGAATTTTGTCTTTCTTAAAGTGTCTAAGAAAAACCCATATACTCACCTGAGCCCAATCACGGTCTAGCAATGTGCAGGAGAGCAGCGGCTCCCCTGGGTCTCTCCCTCCTCATTGGCTCAGACACAGCAGCGGGATCCGTTGGCAGCCATGTTCTATCACATCTATAGTATATCCAGTATTTGTGCTCTGCATTGCATTATGTATTATTATCTTGGTGCTGACATCTACTGGCAGGTCAGCATCACTACAGCATGTGTGTTACTGCATTTCTCAGTGGATCGACCCTGCTCCCCTCCTGGTTCAGGCTAGTTAGTTTTATCTTTCAGGTAGGAGTCCCCCTCTTCTCCATGTTCCTTCAGTGAGCTGCTCGCCATCATCGCGGACATAAGGATGAGAAGACTACTTTCTCTTTGCACATCAAATGACCAATGTACATCCCTTGTACTGCATTTTAAAAAGTAAAATTACGTTGTCTTATTGGAGACATGGCCGGATGTACGAGGGGATGGGGTGGGCTCTGTCCTCCAACTTTCAGTTGTTCTTTCTCTGCCCTGCCAGCAGTGACCCCTGTCCTCTGCCCTCCCAGAGGTGACCCCTGTCCTCTGCCCTCCCAGAGGTGACCACTGTCCTCTGCCCTGCCAGCAGTGACCCCTGTCCCCTGTCCTACCAGTAGTGACCCCTGTCCTCTGCCCTGCCAGCAGTGACCCCCGTCCTCAACCCTGCCAGCAGTGACCCCTGTCCTCAACCCTGCCAGCAGTGACCCCTGTCCTCTGCCCTGCCAGCAGTGACTCCTGTCCTCCATCCTCCCAGAGGTGACCCCTGTCCTCTGCCCTGCCAGCAGTGACCCCTGACCTCCGCCCTGCCAGCAGTGACCCCTGTCCTCCATCCTCCCAGAGGTGACCCCTGTCCTCTGCCCTGCCAGCAGTGACCCCTGTCCTCTGCCCTGCCAGCAGTGACCCCTGACCTCCGCCCTGCCAGCAGTGACCCTTGTCCTCCGCCCTGCCAGTAGTGACCCCTGTCCTCCACCCTGCCAGCAGTGACCCCTGTCCTCTGCCCTGCCAGCAGTGACCCCTGTCCTCCACCCTGCCAGCAGTGACCCCTGTCCTCCGCCCTGCCAGCAGTAACCCCTGTCCTGCCAGCAGTGACCCCTGTCCTCCATCCTCCCAGAAGTGCCCTCTGTCCTCCATCCTGCCAGCAGTGACCCCTATCCTCTGCTCTGCCAGCAGTGACCCTTGTCTTCCACCCTGTCAGCAGTGACCCCTGTCCCCCATCCTCCCAGAAATGACTCCTGTTCTCTGCCCTGCTGACCCCTTTCCTCCACCCTGCAGACCTTGTACACTGCTCTTCTGATCTCTGTGTTCCGCCCTGCTGATGCCTGTCCTGCACCGTGTGGTTCCCGTTTCTCTGTCCCGCTGATCCCATACACTTTCCTTATGACCCATGTACTCCCTACTGCTCACCCCTGTGCACTGCTCTACAAACTAATGCCTCTGTATACTGCCCTACAAACTGCTGACCCTATCCACTGCCCTGCTGACCTCCAATCCTCTATTCCCCCTGACATTTTGTACTGCACCCCTACATCAGACAAGCTAGATTCGGCCCTGACTGGAGAGGGCTTATTCAGCAGGTGACCATACTGGTGGGCCGAGGTCTTAAAGAAGTATGTAAATATAAAGCTGCACTTAAACAGAACATACACTATATTGCCCCAAGTATTAGGCCACCGGCCTTTCCACACACATGACCTTTAATGGCCCCCCAGTCTTAGCCCGTAGGGTTCAATACTGAGTTGGCCCCGCCCTTTCCACGCACATGACCTTTAATGGCCCCCCAGTCTTAGTCCGTGGGGTTCAATATTGAGTTGGCCCCACCCTTTCCACACACATGACCTTTAATGGCCCCCCAGTCTTAGTCCGTAGGGTTCAATATTGAGTTGGTCCCGCCCTTTCCACGCACATGACCTTTAATGGCCCCCCAGTCTTAGTCCGTAGGGTTCAATATTGAGTTGGCCCCGCCCTTTGCAGCTATAACAGCTTCAACTCTTCTGGGAAGGCCGTCCACAAGGTTTAGGAGGGTGTCTATGGGAAGGTTGGACCATTCTTCCAGAAGCACATTTGTCAGGTCAGGCACTGATGTCGGGGGAGGAGGCCTGGCTCGCAGTCTCCGCTCTAATTCATCCCAAAGGTGTTCTATGGGGTTGAGGTCAGGACTCTGTGCAGGACAGTCAAGTTCCTCCACCCCAAACTGGCTCCTCCATGTCTTTATGGACCTTGCTTTGTGCATTGGTGGGCAGTCATGTTGGAACAGGAAGGGGCCATCCCCAAACTCCTCCCACAAAGTTGGGAGCATGAAATTGTCCAAAATGTCATCTTAAGAGTTCCCTTCACTGGAATTAGGGGCGAAGCCCAACCCCTGAAAAACACCCCCACACCATAATCCCCCCTCCACCAAACTTTACACTTGGCACAATGCAGTCAGGCAAGTACTGTTCTCCTGGCAACCGCCAAACCCAGATACGTCCATCGGATTGCCAGACAGGGAAGCGTGATTGGTCACTCCAGAGAACATGCCTCCATGGCTCTAGAGTCCAGTGGCAGCATGCTTTACACCACGACATCCGACGCTTTGCATTGCACTTGGTGATGGAAGGCTTGGATGCAGCTGCTCGGCCATGGAAACCCATTCCATGAAGCTCTCTACACACTGTTGTTGGGCTCATCTGAAGGCCACACCAAGTTTGGAGGTCTTTAGCTATTGACTCTGCAGACAGTTGGTGACTTCTGCGCACTGTGCGCTTCAGCATGCGCTGACCCCGCCCTGTCATGTGACGTGGCCTACCACTTGGTGGCTGAGTGGCTGTTGTTCCCAGTTGCTTCCACTTTGTTATAATCCCACTAACAGTTGAGCGTGGAATATTTAGTAGCCAGGAAATGTCACGGATGGACTTATTGCCCAGGTGGCCACCTATCACGGGACCACGCTTGGAGTCACTGAGCTCCTGAGAGTGACCCATTCTTTCACCAATGTTTGTAGAAGCCGTCTGCATGCCTAGGGGCGTGATTGTATACACCTGTGTCCATGGAGGGGATTGGAGCACCTGAATCACATGATTGGGAGGGGATTGGAGCACCTGAATCACATGATTGGGAGGGGATTGGAACACCTGAATCACATGATTGGGAGGGAATTGGAACACCTGAATCACATGATTGGGAGGGGATTGGAACACCTAAATCACATGATTGGGAGGGAATTGGAACACCTGAATCACATGATTGGGAGGGGATTGGAACACCTGAATCACATGATTGGGAGGGGATTGGAACACCTGAATCACATGATTGGGAGGGGATTGGAGCACCTGAATCACATGATTTGGAGGGGATTGGAACACCTAAATCACATGATTTGGAGGGGATTGCAACACCTGAATCACATGATTGGGAGGGGATTGGAACACCTGAATCACATGATTTGGAGGGGATTGGAACACCTGAATCACATGATTTGGAGGGGATTGGAACACCTGAATCAAATGATTTGGAGGGGATTGGAGCACCTGAATCACAAGATTTGGAGGGGATTGGAACACCTGAATCACGTGATTTGGAGGGCGAGGACAATACTTTTGGCAATATAGTGTATCTAACTAGCACCCCAATGCAGTATAAAAGTTTTCTTTGTTTCTTGCATAGTTCAGCTGCTGTGAGCTCTACAACTAAGCCCATGAGCGGGTGAAATGCGTTTGAGGGGTGTGTTTTGGGAGGAGATGAAGACGAAGCCTTTCTGATACACATGGAACCAGGCGGCTTCCCAGGGTGTACAATAGTTTCTCCGTTTTCACAGTCGGCTATTGGGAGAACGGGGCCCTTGTGCAGCCAGCTCCCGGCAGTGTTGGAATCGCCGGGTTGAATATGGTGGGTTTTTGAGCGGCACGTCTGATTGGGTCTCAGCTGCGTTGAAGCCATGAATGGAAAAGAAAAAAAATGAAACAAAGTACATCGTCTCCTTTAAATGCCCAGGGACCGGACGCCGCTTGTGAAGAGGATATATCATCCTCCTGGACCGCGCAGCAGACGGTTTCTAAGAAACAAAATAGAACCTTTAGTGGCGTCTCGGCCTTCCTGGCTTGTATGGAGGATGGAGTCATATCGCGGCGAAGCAGAGAAAGGCGACTTTCTGAATCCTGGTGACGGCATGAAGTCTAAATTAAACCCAGAAGCTGCGAGACAGTCCAGGAGGGGAGATTAGTTCACAGTCGGAATTAAGCATGTGAATAGAATCCAACGGCTGCCAAGGAGGATGCGCACGGCTCGACGCGCTCTCTTAAACACTGACCGAGCCCTAAATCTCCAGACTGAGCAAATCCTAAACAAAGAGGCCATAAAAAAAAAAACTTGCCTGTTTCTCTCAAGTATGTTCTTACATTAATGGGAATCCACAGCCTTACGGTTGTGTAGAGCCGGTCCCATCCTTTACAATCTGGCTATAAAGCCCCCTGTAGGACAATCATACTCATTACAATCCGATTGGACAATCTACCAACAGCTATGGAGCACAAAAGTCTGTCTGACTGGATACAACTTGGATTTAAAATATTAAGCGGCTGGATTCATTAAACTCATACAGCTGGTTCTCACATAAGCAAAATACAGCATGTGTCAGACAAGCGTGATGACGTCAGCCAACATGGTTCATCGCTAGAGGACGTCTTCAGGGACACTCTGCAGGGGCATTTGCCACAGAGCATTGTAAATGAGGGGAAACTGTTGACTTCCATCATCCAATCATGTGCAAACTAAAATTTATTTATTACAGGTATTTATATATTGGTGACGATTTACGTAGCATATTACATACAGCTGTGTTAGAAAAATTTGCGTCCTCTAGCAGAAATCGTGAAATGTTGTCATTGATAATATGACTGATCATTCCAAAAAACTGTCTTATTTAACCACTTCCCAACAGCGCTATAGCCAAAAGACGGCTACAGCGCGGTTGTCTAGTTCTGGGAGGGCGTCCATGGACGTTCTCCCAGAACACGCCCCCTGCGTGCCCCCAGCAGCGTGCAACCTAGACACAGCGTATCACACGATACGGTAAAAGTGCCACCTCATCAGTGCCCATCAGTGCTGCCTAACCATGCCACCTCATCAGTGTCCATCAGTGCTGCCTATCAGTGTCCATCAGTGCTGCCTATCAGTGTAGCCTCATCAATGCACATCAGTGCTGCCTATCCGTGCCACCTCATCATTGCTTGTCAGTGCTGCCTATCCGTGCCACCTCATCATTGCCCATCAGTGCTGTCTATCTGTGCCACCTCATCAGTGCCCATCAGTGCTGCCTATCTGTGCATCCATGCCTATTAGTGCTGCCTATCCGTGCCACCTCATCCGTGCCTATCAGTGCTGCCTATCCATGCCACCTCATCATTGCCCATCAGTGCTGTCTATCTGTACCACCTCATCAGTGCCCATCAGTGCTGCATATCAGTATCCATCAGTGCTGCCTATCAGTACAGCCTCATCAATGCACATCAGTGCTGCCTATTCGTGCCACCTCATCATTGCTTGTCAGTGCTGCCTATCCGTGCCACCTCATCATTGCCCATCAGTGCTGTCTATCTGTGCCACCTCATCAGTGCCCATCAGTGCTGCCTATCTGTGCCACCTCATCCGTGCCTATTAGTGCTGCCTATCTGTGCCATCTCATCATTGCCCATCAGTGCTGTCTATCTGTACCACCTCATCAGTGCCCATCAGTGCTGCCTATCTGTGCCACCTCATCCGTGCCTATCAGTGCTGCCTATCCGTGCCACCTCATCATTGCCCATCAGTGCTGTCTATCTGTACCACCTCATCAGTACCCATCAGTGCTGCCTATCAGTACAGCCTCATCAATGCACATCAGTGCTGCCTATCCGTGCCACCTCATCATTGCTTGTCAGTGCTGCCTATCCGTGCCACCTCATCATTGCCCATCAGTGCTGTCTATCTGTGCCACCTCATCTGTGCCTATCAGTGCTGCCTATCCATGCCACCTCATCAGTGCCCATCAGTGCTGCCTATCTGTGCCACCCCATCCGTGCCTATCAGTGCTGCCGATCCGTGCCACCTCATCATTGCCCATCGGTGCTGTCTATCTGTACCACCTCATCAGTGCCCATCAGTGCTGCCCATCAGTGCTGCCTATCAGTGCCCATCAGTGCTGCCTATCAGTATAGCCTCATCAATGGACATCAGTGAAGGAGAAAAATGACCTGTTTGCTAAATTTTATAATAGAAACAAAGAAAAACTTTTTTTTTTTGCTCTTTGTTTATAGTGCAAAAAATAAAACACCCAGCTGCAATTTAATACCACCAGAAGAAAGCTCTATTTATGTAAAAAAAATGATACAAATTTCATATGGGTACAGTGTTGCATGACCGCGCAATTGTCATTCAAAGTGCAACAGCGCTGAAAGCTGAAAATTGGCCTAGGCAGGAAGGGAGGGGGGGGGGAAGTGCCCGGTAGGCGAGGGGTTAAATATAGTGATGATATGAAGCCATCAGAAAAGAACTGTCATAATATCTGCGTAACAAGGTAGTGGATCTTTATAAAGGTGGAAAAGGATATGAAAAGATACCCAAAGCCTTGAATATGCCAGTCAGTACTGTTTAATCACTTATTAAGAAGTGGAAAGTTCGGGGACTCCTTGATACCAAGCCAAGGTCAGGTAGACCAAGAAAGACATAACTGTAGCCACAACTGCCAGAAGAATTGTTTGGGATACAAAGAAAACCCCCACAGGTAACCTCAGGAGAAATACAGGCTGCTCTGGAAAAGTACAGTGTGGTTGTTTCAAGGAGCACAATACAGCAATACTCAAAAATGAGCTGCATGGGTGAGTTGCCAGAAAGAAGCCTTTACTGCGCCAATGCCACAAACAAGCCCAGTGAGGTGTGTTAAGGTGTTGTCGGGCATATTGTAACCGGGCTTTTTTGTAGCATTGGCATAGTAAAGGTATCTTTCTGGCAACTCGACCATGCAGCTCGTTTTTGTTCAGGTATCTGTTATCATTATGATTTAAAAAGGAGCCAAACAACTATGTGATAATAAATGGCTTCATATCATCAGTATCTTTGAATAAAAAAACCTTTTTTTTGGCATGATCAGTCATATTTTCATCATCAATGCCAAACTTTCACCATTTCTGCCAGGGGATGCAAGCCTTTGAGCACAACTATATACACTATATTGCCAAAGGTATTGGCCCTGCCCTCCATATCATGTGATTCAGGTGTTCCAATCCCCTCCATGGACACAGGTGTATACAATCCATCCCCTAGGCATGCAGACGGCTTCTACAAACATTGCTGAAAGAATGGGTCGCTCTCAGGAGCTCAGTGACTCCAAGCGTGGTCCCGTGATAGGTGGCCACCTGGGCAATAAGTCCATCCGTGACATTTCCTGGCTACTAAATATTCCACGCTCAACTGTTAGTGGGATTATAACAAAGTGGAAGCAACTGGGAACAACAGCCACTCAGCCACCAAGCGGTAGGCCACGTCACATGACAGGGCGGGGTCAGCACATGCTGAAGCGCACAGTGCGCAGAAGTCACCAACTGTCTGCAGAGTCAATAGCTAAAGACCTCCAAACTTGGTGTGGCCTTCAGATGAGCCCAACAACAGTGCGTAGAGAGCTCCATGGAATGGGTTTCCATGGCCGAGCAGCTGCATCCAAGCCTTCCATCACCAAGTGCAATGCAAAGCGTCGGATGCCGTGGTGTAAAGCACGCCACCACTGGACTCTAGAGCCATGGAGGCATGTTCTCTGGAGTGACCAATCGCACTTCTCTGTCTGGCAATCTGATGGATGTGTCTGGGTTTGGCGGTTTGCCAGGAGAACGGTACTTGCCTGACTGCATTGTGCCAAGTGTAAGGTTTGGTGGAGGGGGGTGTGGGGTTGTTTTTCAGGGGTTGGGCTTGGCCCCCTAGTTCCAGTGAAGGGAACTCTTATGGCGACATTTAGGACAATTTCATGCTCCCAACTTTGTGGGAAGAGTTTGGGGATGGCCCCTTCCTGTTCCAACATGACTGCCCACCAGTGCACAAAGCAAGGTCCATAAAGACATGGAGGAGCCAGTTTGGGGTGGAGGAACTTGACTGTCCTGCACAGAGTCCTGACCTCAACCCCATAGAACACCTTTGGGATGAATTAGAGCGGAGACTGCGAGCCAGGCCTCCTCCCCCGACATCAGTGCCTGACCTGACAAATGTGCTTCTGGAAGAATGGTCCAACCTTCCCATAGACACCCTCCTAAACCTTGTGGACGGCCTTCCCAGAAGAGTTGAAGCTGTTATAGCTGCAAAGGGCGGGGCCAACCCAATATTGAACCCTACGGACTAAGACTGGGGGGCCATTACCCTAGGCATTTTGTGTGGGCACGAGAGCCCATTCATAGGAATGGACTCCCGTGCACCGTGACATGCAGGGAAGAAGTCCAGGGCACTGGTATGGAAGTGATCAGGGTGCTGGTAGGGAGGTAATCAGGACGCTGGTATGGTGTATGGCAGTGATCAGGGCGCTAGTATGGAGCATGGCGCTGATAAGGACACTGGTATGGAGTATTTTGGTGATCAGGACGCTGGTATTGTGTATTGTCATAATCTGGGAACTGGTATGGGGGTGATCAGAATGCTGCTATGGGGTATGGCGGTGATCAGGATGCTGGTATGGGGTATGGTGGTGATCAGGACACTGGTATGGGGTATGGGGGTGATCAGGACGCTGGTATGGGGTATGGGGGTGATCAGGACCCTGGTATGGGGTATGGCGGTGATCAGGACGCTGGTATGGGGTATGGCAGTGATCAGGATGCTGGTATGGGGTATGGCGGTGATCAGGATGCTGGTATGGGATATGGCAGTGATCAGGACGCTGGTATGGGGTATGGGGGTGATCAGGACGCTGGTATGGGGTATGGGGGTGATCAGGACGCTGGTATGGGGTATGGTGGTGATCAGGGTGCTGGTATGGAGGTGATCAGGACGCTGGTATGGGGTATGGTGGTGATCAGGGTGCTGATATGGAGGTGATCAGGGCGGTGGTATGGGGTATGACGTTGATCAGGGCGCTGGTATGGAGTATGGTGGTGATCAGGGTGCTGGTATGGAAGTGATCAGGGCGCTGGTATGGAGGTGATCAGGATGCTGGTATGGGGTATGGAGGTGATCAGGACGCTGGTATGGGGTATGGAGGTGACCAGGATGCTGGTATGGGGTATGGAGGTGATCAGGACGCTGGTATGGGGTATGGAGGTGATCAGGACCCTGGTATGGGGTATGGAGGTGATCATGACGCTGGTATGGGGTATGACGATGATCAGGATGCTGGTATGGGGTATGGAGGTGATCAGGACGCTGGTATGGGGTATGGAGGTGATCATGACGCTGGTATGGGGTATGGTGGTGATCAGGACGCTGGTATGGGGTATGGTGGTGATCAGGGTGCTGGTATGGGGTATGGCGGTGATCAGGGTGCTGGTATGGGGTATGACGATGATCAGGACGCTGGTATGGGGTATGGCGGTGATCAGGATGCTGGTATGGGGTATGGCGGTGATCAGGACATTGGTATGGGGTATGGCAGTATTATTTTGAGCACTGGGACAGGTGACAGGTGCTGGCTGCATGTGTTATTAGGACTACACTGGGATAGTAATCAGGGACACCGGGGTGGCTGGTACTGCAGTCTGTGAGTGACATGCAACCTGACAGGCAGTGTACATACACATGGAGAGCAGAGAGAAGCAATCTTTACTTTCACTTGTTATTGTTTACTATGTGATTGCTGTGATTGGACACAGCAATCACATGGTAAACTACCATGTGACCACCTGGACACAGTTGTAATGTGAGCCAATATATCCAGGTTCCACACAGATGTCTGGGCTCCCGGGTGCGCGCTCTGTGAACTGCGCAGGAGACTCCTATGCAGGTTGACCTACAGGTAGCCCGCATCGGCGCTGCTTCCCATCTGCTGTCTATAGGCAATGCCTGGACGGGAAGCAATTAAAAACAATAGTAGTACACTCACAAGGATGAAAACAGTAAACACCAAAAGGTACTCAAAGGGGGGGGGGCAAGCCAAGTCCCACTGTCAGGATGAATGGATGGATCAGCTGTGGCTCACCTGCAACTGACCTGCAGATGGAGATAGCACCGGCTTCCTTTCTTCCTTGGCCCTTCTTGGCTTCCTCCCTCCTGATGACAGCAGTGAATAGGTGATGCTCCCCTCAAGTGTGGTGGGTCACAGGTTGGGTTTACAGGAATCTTCTTGTTCCTCAGCTATGTGATAACATGGGCAGATGACACATACTTTTTATTGAGACATCGGGGGTCTATGAGAGGTTTATTAGACCCCCAATGTCTTCCTTGTCTCCCAATGCAGCTGTTCTAGCACAGATCGCACTTTAATAGCTGCATTCTCGGCTACGCTAGCCAAGGAATGACAGTTGTGACCCCAGAAGTGATATAATAAAAGTTACTTCCAGGGTCATTAGTCACAGGTAGGATTCCTCCTGCTCTCACTGCATGAGCAGTTTCACACGGTGGTGCACGCTGGGGGTGGGGAAGGGGTGCACTTTGAGAACCTCATAAAAGTGATCTGGTGACTCTGGAGCCACCTGGATCGCTTTTATTGGAAAGAACCTCACCAGTTGGTAAAGCCGGCACCAAGCTCACAACTGCCACAGCAGCTGTGAGCTTGATTTAGCCACTTGGCCACCATGCCATTTATAAATGTACCATTGTATACAAGCAGTTAAGGACCAACCAGTGTATGAAGTTCCATACTTTGGAGTTTGAAAAATAGATCCCCATGAGAAATGTCCATATATAAGCTTTCTCATTTGCTTCTCAGATGTGGAGATTGTAGCTCCACGCATAAGGATATATTCAGAAAGAAGTTTATTGACTGTATGTATCCAACCTGTGTCAGGGGCCCAAAATCGCCCCTTCATCAGACATGGTGGTAACGTATGGTTCATAATGTGCAGAAGCCATGATATCTCCAACCTATCCTTAGACATACCACAACGGGTGCCTCTACAGGTCGAACCACCAATGGGCTCTTTAAGCCCCTTTTAAGCTCATTTATCCCTGTTCTTGTTCAATTGGTTTAGTAAATCACCCGCATTGAGCGAGTTCCCATGAGGGAAGTTCTAGAGATGTGAATGGGAAGAAAGCTGAGAGTTGTGGGTCCTTCTAGTTACATAGTTAATCTGGCTGAAAATAGACAAAAGTCCATCCAGTTCAACCATTAAAGACCATCAGAAGGCATGTTTGGGTAGTAGGTGGCATTGAGGATGGAGATATTGGATGAGGATACCATGAAGGATTCTGGAACAGCATCAATAGAATTTAGAATTTTATTCAGAGAATATTATCAACCAGGGAGCACCAAAAAGCAGCAAAGTCACCCTAGCCATAGATCTTAAGGAACCATACCTAACCACCATCCGACCATCACAGAGAAAAGTCAGTCTAGTTGTATTCCAAAGCCGAATGAACATGAGCTTGTAGAAGACCCAACCGTCAAGAATGACAGGCGATGAACCACAACCCCTGCAGGCTCCAGCATGCTCTTCAGGACGGACAAGAGTGTAACTCATTTATCCCTGTTCTTGTTCAATTGCTTTAGTAAATCACCCACATTGAGCAAGTTCCCATGAGAGAAGTTCTAGAGATGTGAATAGGAAGAAGGCTGAGAGTTGAGGGTCCTTCTAGTTACATAGTTAATCTGGCTAAAAAAAGACAAAAGTCCATCCAGGTCAACCATTAAAGACCATCAGAAGGCATGTTTGGGCAGTAGGTGGCTTTAAGGGTGGAGACATTGGATGAGGCGGTACCATAAAGGATTCTGGAACAGCATCATTAGAATTTAGAATTTTATTCAGAGAATATTATCAATTAGGGAGCACCAAAAAGCAGCAAAGTCACCCATAGCCATAGATCTTAAGGAACCATAGGATACCTAACCACCATCCGACCATCACAGAGAAAAGTCGGTCTAGTTGTATTCCAAAGCTGAATGAACACGAACCTGTAGAAGACCCAACCGTCAAGAATGACAGGCGGTGGACCACAACCACTGCAGGCTCCAGCATGCTCTTCAGGACGGACAAGAGTGTAACTCATTTATCCCTGTTCTTGTTCAATTGCTTTAGTAAATCACCCACATTGACCGAGTTCCCATGAGGGAAGTTCTAGAGATGTGAATGGGTAGAAGGCTGAGAGTTGTGGGTCCTTCTAGTCATATAGTTACATAGTTAGTCTGGCTGAAAAAAGACAAAAGTCCATCCAGTTCAACCATTAAAGACCATCAGAAGGCATGTTTGGGCAGTAGGTGGCTTTAAGGGTGGAGATATTGGATGAGGCGGTACCATGAAGGATTCTGGAACAGCATCATTAGAATTTAGAATTTTATTCAGAGAATATTATCAACCAGGGAGCACCAAAGAGCAGCAAAGTCACCCTAGCCATAAATCTTAAGGAACCATAGGATACCTAACCACCATCCGACCATCACAGAGAAAAGTCGGTCTAGTTGTATTCCAAAGCCGAATGAACATGAACTTGTAGAAGACCCAACCGTCAAGAATGACAGGCGGTGGACCACAACCCCTGCAGGCTCCAGCATGCTCTTCAGGACGGACAAGAGTGTAACTCATTTTTTAGCGCTAGACGAAACTTAAGCTGGCACCGGGAATATTTTTGTAAATTGGTCTTTTGCTCGTATGACTGCCGTTTTTCTTTCCACGGAGGGAAAAACCAACACAGTTCTCGAATCCCCCACCCAATTCCAGCTCTCCTTTCCAAAGGATACAATCCTTAGGAAATCCTAATGAATCTGTAGCTACTTAGGTTAATTATCCAGTCGCCTCCCCTTTGGTAAATAATTAAGAGAGATAATTTGATAGAAGACTTTTCCTGTATTTAGGCTTTAAGATGGAGAAGCCTTCACCTTCTTCTGGTTTTTTTTTTTATTTTTCTAAGGGAACTTTAGACTCGTTGTGGATGGAAAAAACGACCGAGTAAGAAGCTTCCTTCTGTGTAAATAAATAAATATTTAAAGAAAAGAAAAAAAATATATATATATCTGCGCCCAAGTTCTAATGAAATTACCTTGATGGATACTATTTTTAGGTTTGATTGAAGATTAGGTCATTGTGCCCGGCCCTTGAAACGGGTCAAAAGCTACTTGCATCATGTTCCTCCATTACTCACCATTACTCGTAGTGTATGAGGCTGGATCTGGTTATTAAAGGTGAACTTTGAAAAGTGTTATTTGCACCCAGACTGGCCAAGTAGCAAAGTCTTGAAGGAGAAAAAGAGGCGCCTCTAAGTGTAGACGTAAAAAGGTCAAGGTCTGTTGTAGACAGACCGGGATTGTTTTCAGTGGGAACGCGGGGGGAACCCGGCACCTCCAGCACTGAATGTATGCAACGGCAATGGGGTGCTGGGGTCTATTGATGCTGGCTGGTTGGGGATCTATTGTTGCTGGGAGGGATCTTCTGTTGAGGAAGGGTCTATTGTTGCTGACTGCTGGAGAGTATATTGGTGCTGGTTGCTGGGTGATCTGTTGTTGCTGCTGGGGGTCTGCTGTTGCTCGGGTGGTATTTTGTTGCTTGGGGAGTCTATTGCTGCTGGCTGCAGGGGATCTATTTTACTGCTTATCTTGTTATTATTAACAAATTCCAAAGAAATTACTTAGCACCACAAAATGATGCTTGGTTGTGTATCCTCTATAAGGAGCGGTACTGGGAGGTGGGTAGGAGATGGAACCAAGGGACAGTGCTCATAGGTGGGTAGGGAGTGGAACCAGGGGACAGTGCTCGGAGGTGGGTAGGGAGTGGAACCAGGGGACAGTGCTCAGAGGTGGGTAGGGGGTGGAACAAGGGATGGTGCTCGGAGGTGGGTAGGGGGTAGAACCAAGGGACAGTGCTCAGAGGTGGGTAGGGGGTAGAACCAAGGGACAGTGTTCGTAGGTGGGTAGGAGATGGAATTAAGGGACGGTGCTCAGAGGTGGGTTGGGGGTGGAACCAAGGGACAGTGCTCGGAGGTGGGTAGGAGATGGAAGCAAGGGATGGTGCTTGGAGGTGGGTAGGGGGTAGAACCAAGGGACGGTGTTCGGAGGTGGGCAGGAGATGGAACCAAGGGATGGGGCTCGGAGGTTGGTAGGGGGTGGAACCAAGGGACTCTATTCTGATCTATTCTTTTCTATTCTATTATTTTTATATAGTTCTTCTATTCTATTATTTTTCTGTTTTTCTTCTATTCTATTTTATTCTTTATTTTTATTTTCAATTATATTCTATTTTATTTTACTATATTCTTTTCTATTCTGTTCTATTATTTTCTATTCTATTCTGTTCTTTTATTGTATTCTTTTCTTTTCAAAATTTGAATTTTGGAAGACTATATTTTAACACTAATACAAACAGCCTTTGAAGGTAATCAGCAATAGTCAGCAATATGTTTCCATTGCAAATTTGTTTTCAAATTCCATTTCATTTTCAAATTTGATTTGAATGCGATTCAACATTTTTTTCATTTGTTTGTTTCATTATTACAAATACATTTAAATTTGTGACTATTCTAACATCCGAATCTCCAAATAACAAAGATTTTGTCCGAAACAACCGCATGTGTCTATTGTCTAGCACAGGGGTCTCCAAACTTTCAAAACAAGGGACCAGTTTACTGCCCTTCAAATATTAGGAAGGCCAGACTGTGGGCAGTAGAAAATGAACTGGCATTGGTGGGAGTAAAAAATGCCATAGGCTTGGTGGTCAATTAAATCATTGGTGTCAGTAGGAGGAATAATGCTCCATCATTGGTAAAGTGGGAGGAATAGTGTCTTATTATACCATTGGGAAGAGTAGTTCCCCATCATTGGTGTCAGTGGGAGGAATAGTGCCCCATCATTGGTGTCAGTGGGAGGAATAGTACCCCATCATTGGTGTCAGTGGGAGGAATAGTGCCCCATCATTGGTGTCAGAGGGAGGAAGAGTGCCCCATCATTGGTGTCAGTGGGAGGAATAGTGTCCCATCATTGGTGTCAGTGGGAGGAATAGTGCCCCATCATTGGTGTCAGAGGGAGGAATAGGGCCCCATCATTGGTGTCAGTGGGAGGAATAGTGTCCCATCATTGGTATCAGTGGGAGGAATAGTGTCCCATCATTGGTGTCAGTGGGGGGAATAGTGCCCCATCATTGGTGACAGTGTTAGGAATAATGCTCCATCATTGGTAAAGTGGGAGGAATAGTGCCCCATCATTGGTGTCAGAGGGAGGAATAGTGCCCCATCATTGGTGTCAGTGGGAGGAATAGTGTCCCATCATTGGTGTCAGTGGGGGGAATAGTGCCCCATCATTGGTGACAGTGTTAGGAATAATGTTCCATCATTGGTAAAGTGGGAGGAATAGTGCCCCATCATTGGTGTCAGTGGGAGGAATAGGGTCCCATCATTGGTGTCAGTGGGAGGAATAGGGTCCCATCATTGGTGTCAGTGGGAGGAATAGTGCCCCATCATTGGTGTCAGAGGGAGGAATAGTGCCCCATCATTGGTGTCAGAGGGAGTTATAGTGCCCCATCATTGATGACAGTGTTAGGAATAATGCTCCATCATTGGTAAAGTGGGAGGAATAGTGCCCCATCATTGGTGTCAGAGGGAGGAATAGTGCCCCATCATTGGTGTCAGTGGGAGGAATAGTGTCCCATCATTGGTGTCAGAGGGAGGAATAGTGCTCCATCATTGATGACAGTGTTAGGAATAATGCTCAATCATTGGTAAAGTGGGAGGAATAGTGTCCCATCATTGGTTCCTGTGGGAGGAATAGTGTCCCATCATTGGTTCCTGTGGGAGGAATAGTGTCCCATCATTGGTTCCTGTGGGAGGAATAGTGCCCCATCATTGGTGTCAGTGGGAGGAATAGAGGCCCTTCATTGGTGTCAGTGGGAGGAATAGTGCCCCATCATTGGTGTCAGTGGGAGGAATAGTACCCAATCATTGGTACCAGTAGGAGGAATAGTGCCCCATTATTGGTATCAGTGGGAGGAATAGTGCCCCATCATTGGTGTCAATAAGAGGAATAGTGCCCCATTATTGGTGTCAGTGGGAGGAATAGTGCCCCATCATTGGTGTCAGTGGGAGGAATAGTGCCCCATCATTGGTGTCAGTGGGAGGAATAGGGTCCCATCATTGGTGTCAGTGGGAGGAATAGTGCCCCATCATTGGTGTCAGTAGGTTGAATAGTGTCCCATCATTGGTAACAGTGGGAGGAATAGTGCCCCATCATTGGTATCAGTGGGAGGAATAGTGCCCCATCATTGGTGTCAGTAGGTTGAATAGTGCCCCATCATTGGTATCAGTGGGAGGAATAGTGCCCCATCATTGGTATCAGTGGGAGGAATAGTGCCCCATCATTGGTGTCAGTGGGAGGAATAGTGCCCCATCATTGGTGTCAGAGGGAGGAATAGTGCCCCATCATTGGTGTCAGTGGGAGGAATAGTGTCCCATCATTGGTGTCAGAGGGAGGAATAGTGCTCCATCATTGATGACAGTGTTAGGAATAATGCTCAATCATTGGTAAAGTGGGAGGAATAGTGTCCTATTGACACCATTGGGAGGAATAGTGTCCCATCATTGGTTCCTGTGGGAGGAATAGTGTCCCCTCATTGGTTCCTGTGGGAGGAATAGTGCCCCATCATTGGTGTCAGTGGGAGGAATAGAGGCCCTTCATTGGTGTCAGTGGGAGGAATAGTGCCCCATCATTGGTGTCAGTGGGAGGAATAGTACCCAATCATTGGTACCAGTAGGAGGAATAGTGCCCCATTATTGGTATCAGTGGGAGGAATAGTGCCCCATTATTGGTATCAGTGGGAGGAATAGTGCCCCATCATTGGTGTCAATAAGAGGAATAGTGCCCCATTATTGGTGTCAGTGGGAGGAATAGTGCCCCATCATTGGTGTCAGTGGGAGGAATAGTGCCCCATCATTGGTGTCAGTGGGAGGAATAGTGTCCCATCATTGGTGTCAGTGGGAGGAATAGTGCCCCATCATTGGTGTCAGTAGGTTGAATAGTGTCCCATCATTGGTACCAGTGGGAGGAATAGTGCCCCATCATTGGTGTCAGTGGGGGGAATAGTGCCCCATTATTGGTGTCAGTGGGAGGAATAGTGCCCCATCATTGGTGTCAGTGGGAGGAATAGTGTCCCATCATTGGTGTCAGTGGGAGGAATAGTGCCCCATCATTGGTGTCAGTAGGTTGAATAGTGTCCCATCATTGGTATCAGTGGGAGGAATAGTGCCCCATCATTGGTGTCAGTGGGGGGAATAGTGCCCCATTATTGGTGTCAGTGGGAGTTATAGTGCCCCATCATTGGTGTCAGTGGGAGGAATAGTGCCCCATCATTGGTACCAGTAGGTTGAATAGTGCCCCATTATTGGTGTCAGTGGGAGGAATAGTGCCCCATCACTGGTGTCAGTGGGAGGAATAGTGCCCCATCATTGGTATCAGTGGGAGGAATAGTGCCCCATTATTGGTGTCAGTGGGAGGAATAGTGCCCCATCATTGGTGTCAGTGGGAGGAATAGTGCCCCATCATTGGTGTCATTTGGAGGAAGAATGGTGCCTCGTATTGGTGAAAGGGATAATGCCCCAAGGGCCCGATAAAGGCAAGCAAAGGGCCACATCCGCCCATGGGCCACAGTTTGGAGACCCTTGGTCTAGCACAAGGTCTGCACCAGCCATATACAGTGATGATGGCACTGCTACTTTTACAAGGTAATATCTGAATTTCTAAAAGGCATTTAACACACACAAAGTTGACTTATATCTTTTGTGGCTATTAAGGAATACATATATTTCATTGAAAGTTTCCGTGATTTAATGTATAAACAAAACAGCCAGGCAGCTAGCATTTTCATAAAGAAATCAACAATGGCAGTTCCAATGTTTGCTACAGGATTACTTTAAAGTGGAACACACTAAATATTTCTGCTGTGTATAGCGGGGAACGGTTAGAGCCTCACTGGGGTGGCTGGCCCCTCACTTTCCTCTCCCGGTGACCATGGACAGGAAGGAGATAATGCTCACGATTGGCCCCTCACTTTCCTCTCACGATGACCATGGAAACGAAGGAGTTAATGCTCACGATTGGCCCCTCACTTTCCTCTCACGATGACCATGGACAGGAAGGAGATAATGCTCACGATTGGCCCCTCACTTTCCTCTCACGATGACCATGGAAACGAAGGAGTTAATGCTCACGATTGGCCCCTCACTTTCCTCTCCTGGTGACCATGGACAGGAAGGAGTTAATGCTCACGATTGGCCGCTCACTTTTCTCTCACGATGACCATGGACAGGAAGGAGTTACTGCTCACGAGTGACCCTTCACTTTCCTGTCCTGGTGACCACAGACAGGAAGGAGTTAATGCTCACGATTGACCCTTCACTTTCCTCTCCTGGTGACCATGGACAGGAAGGAGTTAATGCTCACTATTGGCCCCTCAGTTTCTTCTCCCGGTGACCATGGATAGGAAGGAGCTAATGCTCACGATTGACCCCTAACTTTCCTCTCCTGGTGGTGACCATGGACAGGAAGGAGTTAATGCTCACGATTGGCCGCTCACTTTTCTCTCACGATGACCCTGGACAGAAGGAGTTAAATGCTCACATTGACCCCTCACTTTCCTCTCCTGGTGACCATGGACAGGAAGGAGTTAATGCTCACGATTGCCCTGATGACCATGGACAGGTAGGAGTTAATGCTCACGATTGGCCCCTCACTTTTCCTCTCTCGGGGACCATGGACAGGAAGGAGTTAATGCTCACGATTGGCCCCTGGTGACCATGGACAGGAGGAGATAATGCTCATGATTGGCCCCTGGTGACCATGGACAGGAAGGAGTTAATGCTCACGATTGGCCCCTGGTGACCATGGACAGGAAGGAGTTAATGCTCACGATTGGCCCCTGGTGACCATGGACAGGAAGGAGTTAATGCTCACGATTGGCCGCTCACTTTTCTCACACGATGACCCTGGACAGGAAGGAGTAAATGTTCACGATTGACCCCTCACTTTCCTCTCCTGGTGACCATGGACAGGAAGGAGTTAATGCTCACGATTGGCCCCTGGTGACCATGGACAGGAAGGAGTTAATGCTCACGATTGGCCCCTGGTGACCATGGACAGGAAGGAGTTAATGCTCACGATTGGCCCCTGGTGACCATGGACAGGAAGGAGTTAATGCTCACGATTGGCCCCTGGTGACCATGGACAGGAAGGAGTTAATGCTCATGTCATCCTCACAGCCCTGGGAAGTTCTCTTCACTTTAATTATGAAAGTTTTGCTCTGCTAAGTAAGATAAATGAGCCCAGTGGGGAATCCGCATTCTCAGGGCGTTATGTCATCGCCTCCCCATGTGCTCCGGCTTTAGGAAGGCGACCGGAGAGCTGTTTTTGCACAGAAGTCGGTTTCATCCCTCCTAATGCAAAGTAAATTAAGTGGGAAGTCAATTACTGGCCACATCAAATCCATATCAGATGGGAAATTGTTGAAGAATTCGAGATCTGGAAACAAAAACCACACAGGCAGTTCTGTGCAAGGGGGATTTAAAGGGAACCTGTCACTTATACAAGGGAAAGTCACTGGTTTGTTTTAGTGGAAGCGCCGTGAGGAGGCTGTGTTCACCTTTCCTGCACATTTCTGTGCCGGAGCCCCGAGGCGTACCCGCTACTTCTTAGTATGTGGGAAGATAAGACACTCCAGCCCCATAATTCAGCAATAGTTAAAAACTTATATATAGGCGTGGTGGAGCCGATATATGGACACAAGGAGGAGATTGGTGAGCCCTGGGTGGTTAATTCCCTTGCTGGAGGATTGACAGATGGAGATGGATAGGAGGCTGGTGAGCCCTGAGCAGTAAATCATCAGATTGAAGCATTGTATATGACGGTCTGGCAGGAGGTTGGTGAACCTTGAGCAGTGGTCATCAGGTAGAGGCATTGTATATGAAGCCTGTCAGGATGATGGTGAACCCCAAGCAGTAGTCATCAGGTTAGCACATTGTACATGGGACCTGGCAGGAGGTAGGTGAGCCCTGAGCAGTAGTCATCAGGTTGGAGCATTGTAGATGGGACCTGGCAGGAGGTAGGTGAGCCCTGAGCAGTAGTCATTAGTTGGAGCATTGTACTTGGGACCTGGCAGGAGGTGGGTGAGCCCTGAGCAGTAGTCATCAGGTTGGAGCATTGCACATGAGGCCTGGCAGGAGGCTGGTGAGCCCTGAGCAGTAGTCATCAGGTTGGAGCATTGTACATGGGGCCAGGTAGGAGGCAGGTGAGCCCTGAGCAGGAGTAATTGGGTTGGAGCATTGTACATGGGGCCTGGCAAGTGTAGTCATCAGATTGGAGCATTGCACTTGAGACCTGGCAGGAGGTGGGTGAGCCCCGAGCAGTAGTCGTCAGGTTGGAGCATCGTACATGGGACCTGGCAGGAGGTAGGTGAGCCCCGAGCAGTAGTCGTCAGGTTGGAGCATCGTACATGGGGCCTGGCAGGAGGTAGGTGAGCCCCGAGCAGTAGTCGTCAGGTTGGAGCATTGTACATGGGGACTGGCAGGAGGTAGGTGAGCCCCGAGCAGTAGTCGTCAGGTTGGAGCATTGTACATGGGGCCTGGCAGGAGGTAGGTGAGCCCCGAGCAGTAGTCGTCAGGTTGGAGCATCGTACATGGGACCTGGCAGGAGGTAGGTGAGCCCCGAGTAGTATTCGTCAGGTTGGAGCATCGTACATGGGGCCTGGCAGGAGGTAGGTGAGCCCCGAGCAGTAGTCGTCAGGTTGGAGCATTGTACATGGGGCCTGGCAGGAGGTAGGTGAGCCCCGAGCAGTAGTCGTCAGGTTGGAGCATTGTACATGGGGCCTGGCAGGAGGTAGGTGAGCCCTGAGCAGTAGTCGTCAGGTTGGAGCATTGTACATGGGGCCTGGCAGGAGGTAGGTGAGCCCCGAGCAGTAGTCGTCAGGTTGGAGCATTGTACATGGGGATTGGCAGGAGGTGGGTGAGCTCTCAGCAGTAGTCATAAGGTTGGAGCATTGTACATGGGACCTGGCAGGAGGTAGGTGAGCCCCGAGCAGTAGTCGTCAGGTTGGAGCATCGCACATGGGACCTGGCAGGAGGTAGGTGAGCCCCGAGCAGTAGTCGTCAGGTTGGAGCATCGTACATGGGGCCTGGCAGGAGGTAGGTGAGCCCCGAGCAGTAGTCCTCAGGTTGGGAGCATTGTACATGGGACCTGGCAGGAGGTAGGTGAGCCCCGAGCAGTAGTCGTCAGGTTGGAGCATCGTACATGGGACCTGGCAGGAGGTAGGTGAGCCCCGAGCAGTAGTCGTCAGGTTGGAGCATCGTACATGGGGCCTGGCAGGAGGTAGGTGAGCCCCGAGCAGTAGTCGTCAGGTTGGAGCATTGTACATGGGGCCTGGCAGGAGGTAGGTGAGCCCCGAGCAGTAGTCGTTAGGTTGGAGCATTGTACATGGGGCCTGGCAGGAGGTAGGTGAGCCCCGAGCAGTAGTCGTCAGGTTGGAGCATCGTACATGGGACCTGGCAGGAGGTAGGTGAGCCCCGAGCAGTAGTCGTCAGGTTGGAGCATCGTACATGGGGCCTGGCAGGAGGTAGGTGAGCCCGAGCAGTAGTCGTCAGGTTGGAGCATCGTACATGGGGCCTGGCAGGAGGTAGGTGAGCCCCGAGCAGTAGTCGTCAGGTTGGAGCATTGTACATGGGGCCTGGCAGGAGGTAGGTGAGCCCCGAGCAGTATTCGTCAGGTTGGAGCATTGTACATGGGGATTGGCAGGAGGTGGGTGAGCTCTCAGCAGTAGTCGTCAGGTTGGAGCATTGTACATGGGACCTGGCAGGAGGTAGGTGAGCCCCGAGCAGTAGTCGTCAGGTTGGAGCATCGTACATGGGACCTGGCAGGAGGTAGGTGAGCCCCGAGCAGTAGTGGTCAGGTTGGAGCATTGTACATGGGGCCTGGCAGGAGGTAGGTGATCCCCGAGCAGTAGTGGTCAGGTTGGAGCATTGTACATGGGGCCTGGCAGGAGGTAGGTGAGCCCCGAGCAGTAGTCGTCAGGTTGGAGCATCGTACATGGGACCTGGCAGGAGGTAGGTGAGCCCCGAGCAGTAGTCGTCAGGTTGGAGCATCGTACATGGGGCCTGGCAGGAGGTAGGTGAGCCCCGAGCAGTAGTCGTCAGGTTGGAGCATTGTACATGGGGCCTGGCAGGGAGGTAGGTGAGCCCCGAGCAGTAGTGGTCAGGTTGGAGCATTGTACATGGGGCCTGGCAGGAGGTAGGTGATCCCCGAGCAGTAGTGGTCAGGTTGGAGCATTGTACATGGGGCCTGGCAGGAGGTAGGTGAGCCCCGAGCAGTAGTCGTCAGGTTGGAGCATCGTACATGGACCTGGCAGGAGGTAGGTGAGCCCCGAGCAGTAGTCGTCAGGTTGGAGCATCGTACATGGGGCCTGGCAGGAGGTAGGTGAGCCCCGAGCAGTAGTCGTCAGGTTGGAGCATCGTACATGGGACCTGGCAGGAGGTAGGTGAGCCCCGAGCAGTAGTCGTCAGGTTGGAGCATCGTACATGGGCCTGGCAGGAGGTAGGTGAGCCCCGAGCAGTAGTCGTCAGGTTGGAGCATTGTACATGGGGATTGGCAGGAGGTAGGTGAGCCCCGAGCAGTAGTCGTCAGGTTGGAGCATTGTACATGGGGATTGGCAGGAGGTGGGTGAGCTCTCAGCAGTAGTCGTCAGGTTGGAGCATTGTACATGGGACCTGGCAGGAGGTAGGTGAGCCCCGAGCAGTAGTCGTCAGGTTGGAGCATCGTACATGGGGCCTGGCAGGAGGTAGGTGATCCCCGAGCAGTAGTGGTCAGGTTGGAGCATTGTACATGGGGCCTGGCAGGAGGTAGGTGAGCCCCGAGCAGTAGTCGTCAGGTTGGAGCATCGTACATGGGACCTGGCAGGAGGTGGGTGAGCTCTCAGCAGTAGTCGTCAGGTTGGAGCATTGTACATGGGACCTGGCAGGAGGTAGGTGAGCCCCGAGCAGTAGTCGTCAGGTTGGAGCATCGTACATGGGACCTGGCAGGAGGTAGGTGAGCCCCGAGCAGTAGTGGTCAGGTTGGAGCATCGTACATGGGGCCTGGCAGGAGGTAGGTGATCCCCGAGCAGTAGTGGTCAGGTTGGAGCATTGTACATGGGGCCTGGCAGGAGGTAGGTGAGCCCCGAGCAGTAGTCGTCAGGTTGGAGCATCGTACATGGGACCTGGCAGGAGGTAGGTGAGTCCCGAGCAGTAGTCGTCAGGTTGGAGCATCGTACATGGGGCCTGGCAGGAGGTAGGTGAGCCCCGAGCAGTAGTCGTCAGGTTGGAGCATTGTACATGGGGCCTGGCAGGAGGTAGGTGATCCCCGAGCAGTAGTGGTCAGGTTGGAGCATTGTACATGGGGCCTGGCAGGAGGTAGGTGAGCCCCGAGCAGTAGTCGTCAGGTTGGAGCAGAGCGCTGTATGAAGATGAAGTTGTCCCTGTAACATAACCACTAAAATCGAATTCCATAACATAACAAACATAACTCCAATCCATAAACAAAACCCGACCCGTAGCTGTCATTTTACAAAAAAATATTTTGCAACAAACAAATATTTATTACACCAAAAATTCCTCCACAATAGTAATTGTGACTTTTTCCAAAATGACAGAAATCTTCATGTAATGATACAATGTATTTTATTTATTTATTTACTTATATTTGTTTTATTCATAGCTTATGTAATGGTTAAAATACTTTTTTTTCTGGGCAGAGTTCCTTCCATGCAGACGCACAACAGAAGTGAGAGAACAGACAGTATATATATATATTACAGTGTATATACAGTTGGGTCCATATATATTTGGACACGGGCACAATTGTCATACATTTGTATGCCACCAACCAGAATTAATTAAAGCGAAGCAATCCAAATGAATTTGAAGTGCAGACTTTCAGCTTTAATTCCAGGGACACAAATATCAAGCACAAATTTTAGGAGTTGCAGCCATTTTTTTTACACAATTCCCTCCTTTTTCAGGGGCTGAAATGTAATTGGAAAATTGAATACAATAGTAAATAAAATGTTATTTTGTAATATTTTGTTGAGAATCTTTTACTGGCAATGACTGGAATTCCTGAAGTCTGGAACCCATGGACATGACCAAAGACTGGGTTTCCTTCTTTCTGATGCTTTGCCTGAAGTCTGGAACCCATGGACATGACCAAAGACTGGGTTTCCTCCTTTCTGATGCTTTGCCTGAAGTCTGGAACCCATGGACATGACCAAAGACTGGGTTTCCTCCTTTCTGATGCTTTGCCTGATCTCTGGAACCCATGGACATGACCAAAGACTGGGTTTCCTCCTTTCTGATGCTTTGCCTGAAGTCTGGAACCCATGGGCATGACCAACGACTGAGTTTCCTCCTTTCTGATGCTTTGCCAGGCTCTAACTGCAGGCCATCTTCAGTTGTTCTTTGTTTTGAGTCTTTCTGCCTTTAGTTTTGCCTTCAGCAAGTGAAATGCATGCTCAATGGGGTTGAGATCAGGTGATTGACTCGGCCATTGCAGAATATTCCACTTCTTTTCCTTCACAAGCTCCTGGGTTGCTTTGCAGTGTGTTTTGGATCATTGTCCATCTGTACTGTGAAGTGCCGTCCAATCACCTTTGCTGCATTTGGCTGAATCTGGGCTGACAGTATATCTGTAAACACGGCAGAATTCATCCGGCTGCTTCTGTCTTCTGTCACATCATCAATAACCACCAATGACCCAGTGCCACAGGAAGCCATGCATGCCCATGCCATCACACTGCCTCCACCCATGCCATCACACTGCCTCCGCCCATGCCATCTCCCTGCCTCCACCCATGCCATCACCCTGCCTCCGCCCATGCCATCACCCTGCCTCCGCCCATGCCATCACACTGCCTCCGCCCATGCCATCACACTGCCTCCGCCCATGCCATCTCCCTGCCTCCGCCCATGCCATCACCCTGCCTCCGCCCATGCCATCACCCTGCCTCCGCCCATGCCATCAACCTGCCTCCGCCCATGCCATCACACTGCCTCCGCCCATGCCATCACACTGCCTCCGCCCATGCCATCAACCTGCCTCCGCCCATGCCATCACACTGCCTCCACCCATGCCATCACACTGCCGCCGCCCATGCCATCACACTGCCTCCGCCCATACCATCGCACTGCCTCCACCATGGTTTACAGATGACGTTGTGTGCTTTGGATCATGAGCTGTTCCAAGCCTTCTCCACACTTTTTTCTTCCCGTCGGAAGTATAATAAATGACAAAGGATTCTCAGAGTTTTTATGG
>NW_028320935.1:80000-175429 GCF_062004578.1 Staurois parvus | reverse complement strand
CCCCTCTCTCCCCCCCCCCTTCTCTCCATCTCTCTCCCCCTCTCCCACCCTCTCCCCCCCCTCTCTCTTCCCCCCCCCTCCCCTTCTCTCCCTCTCTCTCCCCCTCTCCCTCCCTCTCCCCCTTCTCTCTCTCTCCCCCTCTCTCTCTCTCTCTCTTCCCCCCCTCTCTCCCTCTCTCTTCTCCCCCCCTTCTCTCCCTCTCTCTTCTCCCCCCCTTCTCTCCCTCTCTCTCTCTCCCTCTCTCTCTCTCCCCCTCTCCCTCTCTCTTCCCCCCCTCCCCCTCTCTCTCCCTCTCTTCTCTCTCTCCCTCTCCCTTCTCTCTCTCTCTCTCCCTCCCCCCTCTCGCTCTCCCCCCCCCTCTCTCTCCCCCTCTCCCTCTCTCTTCTCTCTCTCTCTCCCTCCCCCTCCCCCTCTCTCTCCCTCTCTCCCTCTCTATCTCTCTCTCTTTGACTTTTATATAAAAATAATTGCGGATTGTAAGCATTTTGATGAAGTAAAAAGAGGGATATTCATGTTGGTTGTTCTTTTAAGAATAACTAACTGTTACATATTGTAAAAGATTTTTTTTTTCGATCTCTTTCATTGTATTTCATGAGTTTCTCTAGTGAGATTTTATCCCTTACTTAGGGTCAGTTGAGCTGTGCCCCACCGAAACATCGACCTGAAGAAACGACACTTTTGAATGTCATCTCTGTTGCCGGGTCCCGTGGAGTGCAACTATTTTCAGATTGTTATTTGGGGTTTATATAGGTAGGTAGACGCAGCGAGCTTTGAGGTGCACTTATGTAGCTTGTATTTGAGATGCTTCTGATTTCCATTGGAACTCCTTCAAAGCTGCAGTATATCCCACTGACCTGTGTGATGAGAGAAGCATTTCTGATGTGAACCCCAGCAGCCCGTATCCATGTACCTGTGCTGTACCTTTTAGGGAAATTGTTAAAAATTGTTGAAAATCCAGCTGCTCAATGCCGGAGAAGTAGGATTTGTTTTGAAAACTGACTATTTTTATTGCTATAAAGCTTTCAGAAACAGATTACAAGATAATCATGAAGTATGTATACAGCGTCACTCAAACATCAAACAAATGACAAAGCATATGTCATAATCTTCTATCCGACAGATCCGAAGAGGTTGATTTACTAAGACTGGAGAGTGCAAAATCTGGTGCAGCCAATAAGCATCTAACTTCAGCTTGTTCAATTATTATTATTATTATACAGTATTTATAAAGCCCCAATAGTTCACTCAGCGCTGTACATTACAAAGGGGGGACAGAACATGAGACAGAACAATACCAATAAAATGCAAAACATGAGGGGATTGAGGGCCCTGCTCCTTGGAGCTTACAATCTAGGAGGGAGGGGATGGTGGCACAGGAGGAGATAGCTGTGGGGGATGGAGTGGTAGGAAGAGTGGAGGAGGTCGGCGAGTTAGCAGGGGGTGGGGTAGGCTTCCCTGAAGAGATGGGTTTTCAGGGTGCGCCTAAAGGGAGAGGAGAGTAGGTGATAATCTGATGGGTTGGGGAAGGGAGTTCCAGAGGATGGGTGACACCCTGGAGAAGTCCTGGAGGCGGGCATGGGAGGAGGAGACCAGGGAACTAGAGAGAAGGAGGTCTTGTGAGGAGCGGAGTGTGCGTGTTGGGTGGTACTTGGATATTAGGTCAGTGATGTAGTTTGGGGCAGTATGGTGGATGGCTTTGTACGTCAGCGTTAGGATTTTGAATTTGATCCGTTGCGCAATCGGAAGCCAGTGGAGGGATTGGCAGAGGGGGTGGAGGACACTGAGTGGAGGCCAGTGGAGGGATTGGCAGAGGGGGGTGGAGGACACTGAATGGAGGCCAGTGGAGGGATTGGCAGAGAGGGGTGGAGGACACTGAGTGGAGGCCAGTGGAGGGATTGGCAGAGAGGGTGGAGGACACTGAGTGGAGGCCAGTGGAGGGATTGGCAGAGGGGGGTGGCGGAGACAGAGCGGTTGGAAAGGTGAATGAGTCTGGCAGCCGTATTCAGGATCGACTGAAGCGGGGATAGCCAGCGGCGAGGCAGGCCAGTGAGGATGAAGATGAATGAAGATTTGTCAAAACAAAACCCGGAAGCTGATTGGTTTCCATGCAGAGCTGCAATAGATTTTGCACTCTCCAGTTTTAGTAAATCAGCCCCATAGTGTGCAGTCATATCACAAGAAAGGAGTAAAAACCGTAATTACAAAAATATATGGTGAATGCGTATGAAAACCAGGAGAGGTAGGCAGTAAGTAACTCAAAGTAAATTGCTTTGTAGGCCAAGGAGAGAAAAGCTTGGGTTAGACAAAGATGAAAGACTTGCATGAAGGCGTGAATCATCAAGTGTAGATATCTGTAGTGAGTATCAAATGAAAGGGGAAATAAAAGGGAGGAGAAAAAGAGAGTAGAGAGAAAAACATAATGCTTGGGCATACCTGACCTCCTCTGCGTAATTAAACAGGAGCAGGGGCGGACTGACAACTCAATGGGGCCCCTGGGCAATAGAGGATCATGGGGCCCCTGTGTCCTTGCCCAAACTCAAAAAAGCCTATGAAAAAGGTACCAGGGGCATCTCATGGGGCCCCCTACTGACCCTGGGCCTTCGGGCAGTGCCCGAGTTTCCAAATGGTCAGTCTGCCCCTGAACAGGAGCAAGGTCCCGGAGCGATGGAGAGTTGATCAATAGCAAACATGTCTATACTCACTTGCTCTGTAATGGTTTTGCACAGAGCAGCCTGGATCCTCCTCTTCTTGGGTCCTCCACTGACGCTCCTGGCCCCTCACTCATGTCAGGTGCCCCCTCAGCAAACAGCTTGCTATGGGGGCACCTGAGCAGGCATGTTCCCAAGCCGGGGCTCTGCGTGTCCATTCACACACAGAGCCATGGATCAGCTCCGCCCCCTCTCTCTTCTGATTGGCTCACTGGTTGTAATTGACAGCCAATGGCTCAAAAAAGAAATATGGTGGGATTTCCACCTGAGAAGTAGGATTTTATGTTTTACATTGTTAAAGCCAAATCCATTCATCAATTAAAATATTCCAGATTCATCTGCTCAGGCTTATCTGACCCTCTTTTTGCATTTTATTTTGAAGGTAATCGGAGCCTTTGGAGTAACATGAGAAGACGGCAATGTCACAGGGGCCATGTGTACCAGTCTTCACCAGTCCAATTAGAGAAACTTTGTCATAAACCTCCGAGGAACTGGATAACGGGACTGGAAATTGGAAGGTCCACCAAAAACCTTCAACGGCCTTTCCTCCAGGAGAGATTCATCTCAACGAATAGACGTTTATAAAGTATTTCTAAGTGAAATAAGAAATACAATACAGAGTATTACAACATATGAGATAAACCTTGGAAAAGCACATTTTGCCAAATATATGCCCTGCTACAACCAAACCGTTCTCAGGAAGCTACTCAACCCAAAAACACATTCCCAGGAAGAAGACATTTTGTACGATAAATGTGAAAAGCTAAAACCTGTCATTTCATGAAGAAACGGTGCGCAATGAAACCTCTTCACATCTGCAATCCATCGGAATATTTTGGAAGTGCCCAGAGTGAAGGAAAACATTTCAAAATTATTTTGGAGTTACTATCTCTGATCAATCATGAGGACGGGGAATGTAAACATCGCATTGGCCGCGTTCTAAATTCTGCATGTTAATCAGTGCATGAGTGTGTATTTTGGCCCAAAAAACATTTCCAGGACCTTAAACATAGAATATTTTCTTGACTCGGAACTTGGAGACATCATTTCCTTAAACAGACTTGACTCAACTTGATCATGGTCCTATTTAATCAGAACAACACAGTAGAATCGATCCCTCTCTGTCTAAACTGCACTCACCAGACACCGACCAACAGTATCTCCAAAACCATCATCATCGGAGTTATCTTTGGGGTTTTCATCACCTTTGGTGTTCTTGGAAACATCTTGGTCATACTTTCAGTTGCCTGCCACCGGCACCTACAAACCGTGACCCATTATTTCATCGTCAACCTTGCTGTAGCAGACCTACTCTTGATGTCCATGGTGCTTCCATTCTCTGCCACTTTTGAGATCCAAGGCTACTGGCTGTTCGGACGTATTTTCTGCAACATCTGGGCAGCCGTTGATGTCCTTTGTTGTACAGCTTCCATAATGAGCTTATGTGTCATCTCCATTGACCGCTACATAGGGGTTAGCTATCCATTGAGATACCCCAGCATTATGACCGAAAGAAGAGGTCTTCTCGCTCTACTCTGTGTGTGGGTCTTATCCCTTGTGATTTCCATTGGACCTTTGTTTGGCTGGAAGGAGCCGGCACCAGAAGACGAGACCATCTGTGAAATCACAGAAGAGCCGGGCTATGCACTCTTCTCTGCCTTTGGATCCTTTTATCTCCCCCTTACAATTATTCTTGTCATGTACTTCAGGGTTTACATTGTGGCCAAGAGGGAAGGCAAAGTTTTAGACTCCGGGATGAAATGTGAGAAATCGGACTCTGAAGAGGTGACGTTGAGGATTCATAGGAAGAGCACCCCTGATAGCATCAACTCCAATTCCAGCACCAAGCACAAAACCCACTTCTCAGTACGACTCCTTAAATTTTCCAGGGAAAAGAAAGCTGCAAAGACACTGGGGATAGTAGTGGGATGTTTTGTCCTATGCTGGCTTCCTTTTTTTCTTGCAATGCCTATAGGTAAGTGATTCTTTTATTACTATAGAACCTTATGTTGCAGTAAAGGTCTCCCGGGAACATTGTTCTATAAAGTTTCACTTTAACCCTTTTGCTGCCAGAGTCATTTTTTGCCATTTTACACCTATGTTTAAAATGATCATTTTAGTCCTGAAGATTACCTAAACCCCCCCCCCCCCCCCCCCCCCGAACATTAGAGAATAAAATAGTGGTAGTTCCAATTTTTTTATATCATGCAATACAAGAAAACAGGAAGACTTTAATGAAATAAAGGGGTGGGCAACTACATGAAAAAAATTATATTTAATGTTGAAAAATATGAATGCAAGTTACTCGCTAGGGGGAGAACCTCTGGGGGAAGGAATCATGGATGGAAAAAGATCTGGGGGTTCTTGTAGATCAAAGGCTCAGGAAAAGCATGCAATGCTGCTGCATTCACTAAGATGGACATCCTAGCGAACGCAATAGACAGCGATATTGGAAATAGTAAAGAGGAGATCCCCAACCCCCCCCCCCAAATAATAAGTCAGCAGCTACAAATACTGTGGCTGCTGACTTTTAGTATTAGGGTACTTACCTGTCCAGGCAACCAGTGGTGTCCTCACCTGAGCTGATTCTTCAATTGGCTATCAGGTGCTGGCACCGCCATCTTGAGTAAGGGAAACAGGGAGTGAAGCCTTGCGGCTTCACAGCCGGTTGCCTGCTGCACATGTGCAAAGCGTGCTCCGCTTTGTGAATGGTCCGCAGTCTTCTGGCACCTGTGAAGTGACCTTGACGGCTGCGACGGAAGGAGGGGGGACTTACGGATCAGTTCGCCACAGCAAACTGAGCCAGAAGTGGGAGTGGGTAACTGTCCGTAACCATGTACCCGCTCCCCCCAAGCCCCGCCCTCCTCCGAAAAAAAAGGTGCCAATGTGGCAGCAGAAAGGGGTAGGAGGTAGACAACCAGAGCTTCCCTTTTGGGTGGAACTCCGCTTTAATACATACAACCACACAGGATGGGGCTGGTGTCTTCTTCAACCTTGCCTGCTATGTAATATTAGCACAACAGTTTAGGAAATGCAAAATGTCGGTAAAAAAAAAATATACCAGAGTTAATTTTAGGCCAGAAAACACAATATATTAGCAAATCTTTTCTCTGGTGCATTTGGGGGGGGGGGGCAAGGCAGCAGCCTATGGGGTACATTCATTTGAGCTGAGAGCTGCCCTCACCCCATCCTGTAGTACTCATACATGTGCAGTGCTTACCACCCTCTGTGACCCCACAGTGGACCGCTTTTCTAAGGGTGGTATTGCCATAGTTGGCAGGCATTCAGGAGATCCTGTCTCCTCCCAAACACCTTTTTTTTTTTTCAATCCCAAGGAGGATTATGTAGTAAAAATATTGCAATGCAACTGCGGGTTGAACATTTGGCTCATTGTTGCAGTGTGCTCCCAATGAACTCGATGGGCAAGTTTTACAGGCGGTATTGAAAATGCCGCACAGCATCGCGGCCATGGCATGTGTACAGCCCTGTCAGACTGTAATGTTTGAATTTGGGTGAGTAGCTAGGGGCAGTAAAACTGTGGCTGAGCCACCTGTTTTTACTGCCCCTAAGCTGCCCATGTGAAAGAGCTCTTGGTGACCCATCATGCTGCCTTGGGGCTGCCCTACCTGACAGGAGGAGCCTGAGCAGAGGTCCATTGGTTCACCCTTGCGAAAGAGCCCTTACTGTCCTGCCATGGTGCCTGGGGGTTGCCCTACCTGACAGGAGGAGCCTGAGCAGAGGTCCATTGGTTCACCCTTGCGAAAGAGCCCTTACTGTCCTGCCATGCTGCCTGGGGGCTACCCCACCATACAGGAGGAGCCTGAGCAGAGGTCCATTGGTTCACCCTTGCGAAAGAGCCCTTACTGTCCTGCCATGCTGCCTGGGGGCTACCCTACCTGACAGGAGGAGCCTGAGCAGAGGTCCATTGGTTCACTCTTGCGAAAGAGCCCTTACTGTCCTGCCATGCTGCCTGGGACTGCCCTACCTAACAGGAGAAGCCTGAGCAGAGGTCCGTTGGTTCACTCTTGCGAAAGAGCCCTTACTGTCCTGCCATGCTGCCTGGGGGCTACCCTACCTGACAGGAGGAGTCTGAGCAAAGGTCCATTGGTTCACTCTTGCGAAAGAGCCCTTACTGTCCTGCCATGCTGCCTGGGGGGCTGCCCTACCTAACAGGAGGGGCTTGAGCAGAGGTCCATTAGTTCCTCCGATGGTGAGATCCATTGTCTGCACCAGTGGCATACTTTACGGGTTCGGGGGTTGCGATCTGCACCAGTGCGTACCGGCACTCTGGATATGCCAACCAATCAGCCAACAATTTTTATCTTTTTGTTGCACCTTGCAACTGTCAGGCAGAAGCCATGCTGTACTGCTAATATCATAGATCTCAGCTACAGAAGATGATGTTGTGGCGCCCCCATCAGGGAGGAGGGGGCACAGTTTGACTTCTTCGTCACTGGATGACCTTGTCCCAGCACTGCTTGCAGTAAATGTCCTAGATGTAAATGAAAAGTTATTTCCGGGCCCTCGTCCAATCAGCTTTGATTATATCCCTGTGAACCTCTACATGTGTGTTTATTATTTATGAACTGTTTTTAATTTAAAAGCACTAATTACCGAGGAATGATCACACCCTTGTCTCTAATTATGCTGCCGATGGAGTGTAAAATGTTCTTTAATTAAGCCGAACCTTCTAATTAACTACGGAGAATTATAAAGTCTCCCCTTCCATCTGTTTTTCTGCGCTGATGATGACAAGGCCCGTGAGGGCGTGACGCGCGTCCAATTCAGTGTTTTGTTTCCAGTTATTTTCCCATTTTGATGGAGTTTTATGATTGTCATCGACCAGCTTGCGACTGTCATTTATTTCCCGGAGAGGTTCCATTTAATTACACGGGGAAGTGGCCGTGCGCCGCTGGAGCCGGTCTACGGGTATTGTGACTGACAGCCGCTAATAGACGAATGGCTCCATCGCTAGTTGGGGATCTAAGGCGCGCCATTGGCTGCTCACATTATTGGGAACAAGTTTACAAATGAAAGTAGAACTTTGGCCTCCCATTCCCCGTACTTTAGAGGGTTCCTTCCCCATTAATGATCATTTTTCCTCAAAAATCTCCAATGCATTCCAGCATCCCCAGCACATTACATCCCCTCCCCTCCACTTTACATAGTTGTGTTACATTGCCTTTTCCCCACCTGATTTAAATCCTAAAACCATGCACCATGCGCTGCGACTACACACATTGCATGCACTTGCAGGGCGGCCTCGTTCAGCAGAATGGATTTTGTTTGGTGACCAAACTTGAAAGGGGGATCAGTTGTGCCGCACATCATGGCCGTGGCATGTGTATACCCCCATACACTGCCTTTGCAGATTTTGCTTCGCGTGCTCCTTTGCAGTCTTTGCCTGTGCGTTACCTCCACCTAACCCTTGCACTCTGTTATTTCCATACTTTGGACCCCTACACGCTATATGTTACACACTCCTGACCCCTGAACTCTGTACATTACAGACTTCTGACCCCTGCGCTCTGTATGTTATACACTCCTGACCTTTGTTCTCTGTACATTACACACTTCTGACCCCTGAACTCTGTACGTTACTCACTCCTGACCCCCTGAACTCTGTACGTTACTCACTCCTGACCCCCTGAACTCTGTACATTACTCACTCCTGACGCCCTGAACTCTGTATGTTACTCACTCTTGACCCCTGAGCTCTGTATGTTATACACTCCTGACCCCTGCACTCTGTATGTTATACACTCCTGACCTTTGTGCTCTGTACATTACACACATCTGACCCCTGAACTCTGTATGTTACTCCTGACCCCTGCACTCTGTACATTATGCACTGCTGACCCCTGCGCTCTGTACATTACACACTCCTGACCCCTGTGCTCTGTACATTACAGACTTCTGACCTTTGCGCTCTGTATGTTACACACCCCTGACCTTTGTGCTCTGTACATTACACACTTCTGACCCCTGAACTCTATATGTTACTCATTCCTGACCCCTGCACTCTGTATATTATGCACTGCATACACCTGCACTCTGTACATTACACACTCCTGACCCCTGAACTCTGTACATTACACACTCTTGTCCCCTGAACTCTGTACATTACACACTCCTGACCCCTGAACTCTGTACATTACACACTGCTGACCCCTGCACTCTGTACATTACACACTCTTGTCCCCTGAACTCTGTACATTACACACTCCTGACCCCTGAACTCTGTACATTACACACTGCTGACCCCTGCACTCTGTACATTACACACTCCTAACCCCTGCACTCTGTACATTACACACTCCTGACCCCTGCACTCTGTACATTACACACTCCTAACCCCTGCACTCTGTACATTACACACTTCTGGCCCCTGTGCTCTGTACATTACATACGCCTGACCCCTGCACTCTGTACATTACACACTTCTGACCCCTGCACTCTGTACATTACACACTCCTGTCCCCTGAACTCTGTACATTACACACTCCTGTCCCCTGAACTCTGTACATTACACACTCCTGTCGCCTGCACTGAGCAAAGATGACCAAAAGAGAATAAAAACAGGACTTCCCTATTCTATACCAAATTAGAAAGAAACCGTTTCAGATTTAAACAGGAGCGTGCCTGCAGGGGTCTAAATTGCGACCTGGCCCCATGCTCCAGGGAATCCGTGCGGCTCCCTTGTACACCTGGATAGGAGGGGTGGCGGGGGCAGTGGCATGTAGATGAACCGATCCCCTCCATTTTCCTCCTGCAGCCTCTGAATGCCTACTTCTCCTCTCCCTCCCACAGGCATTCGGAAGTTGCAGGAGGAAAATGGAGAGGATCCTTTTCTCTACATGCCACCCCTCCTGTTCAGATCCTGCTGCCCCCAGGCCCTTGTCTGCTCCCCTGTCCCCCACCCCCCACAATGCTTCTGGGTTCCACCCTACCCTTTCCCACTGGCTGCTGCGGGGATGTGTCAGGATAGAGAGCAAGGAAGGCGGCCGTAAATATGTAATTTACCGGCCCCTTCCTTTTCTGAATAGACAGAGTCAGTGATTGATACTGATCACTGACTATTTTCATTCATAACTGAAGCATAGTAAACTGTGTGTTACTATGCTTCAGTTTGTGAATGAACGGGAAGCTCTTTACAGAGCTATTCCTGTCTATTCATTCCGTGCAGCTGAGGCTGCGGAGAGGAAGATTGAGGGCCGTGTCTCAATCTCTTTTCTCCATTTCAAAGGTGAAACATCAGAGGTCTGTTTACACCCCTGAAATCTCACCAAAGCCTCCTAACAGGGTTCCTAAATAAAAAACTGTAAAAATATATGAAAAAAAAAAAATAATAATAAAATGGTAAAAAGTAATAAAAAATAAAATAACAAAAATAAAAAAAACTACTGACACCAGTGGCAGAACTACCAGAGTTGCAAAGGTCACACTTGTGATTGCGCACTGGTGTTCCACCATGTTGGGGGGCCCAAGATGGCAGGAAGGGGGCCCGTTGCAGAACATGTGAAAGGACCCGCTGCGGGACCATAATAAAGAGTCCCACAACGCAGGGCCATCTTATCACATGGGTACTGCCTAGGGGCCCCAGGTGCATGGGGGCCCCATCAGTATTGCTTGGATCTGGGGGGGGGGGTGATGCTAGGGTGACTGTCGGTCTCTGCCCGGGAGTTTGTGGCTGCAAGCAGGGCCATCTTATCACATGGGTACCCCTGGGCACTGCCTAGGGGCCCCAGGTGCATGGGGGCCCCATCAGGATTGCTTGGATCTAGGGGGGGGGTGATGCTGGAATGACTGATGGTCTCTGTCTGGGAGTTTGTGGCTGCAAACAGGGCCATCTTATCGCATGGGTACCCCTGGGCACTGTCTAGGGGCCCCAGGTGCATGGGGGCCAGATCAGGATTGCTTGGATCTAGGGAGGGTGATACTGTGGTGACTGTCGGTCTTTACCCGGGAGTTTGTGGCTGCAAGCAGGGCCATCTTATCGCATGGGTACCCCTGGGCACTGCTTAGGGGCCCCAGGTGCATGGGGGCCCCATCAGGATTGCTTGGATCTAGGGGGGGGTGATTCTGGAGTGACTGTCGGTCTCTGCATGGGTGTTTGTGGCTGCAAGCAGGGTCATCTTATCGCATGGGTACCCCTGGGCACTGCCTAGGGGCCCCAGGTGCATGGGGGCCCCTCCAGTATTGCTTGGATCTGGGGGGGGTGATGCTGGGGTGACTGTCGGTCTCTACCCGGGAGTTTGTGGCTGTAAGCAGGGCCATCTTATCGCATGGGTACCCCTGGGCACTGCCTAGGGGCCCCTGGTGCATGGGGGCCCCATCAGGATTGCTTGGATCTGGGGGGAGTGATGCTGGGGTGACTGTCGGTCTCTGCCCGCCTCCCGTGATCCATCCTATTACCGCCGTATCGGCCCCGGTGGCCCTGCCCATGCTTCTCCCCCTGGTGTGCTCACATGCAGCACCATGAAAGGGCATTTTCCCCCTCTATGTGCCGGTGCCGACGGCAGATTGGAGTGCCCACAGCGGTAGATCCTGGCTGGATCATCGGTGAGTCTCTGACCGAAAAAAGACTGCCTTTTTTTTTGAAAGGGAATCCACACACAGATTTCTTTTCAGAGGCATTTGTCAGGGTTGAGGAGGCGATATGTTGCCTCCCCACCACCTATTTTAACCCCCTAAATGCTGCATCACTCGCCCACAATCACATGCATTGCACGCGGACCGTTTTATATGAATGCGTTATGTTTGGTGGAGCGATCGCGCCCATTAAATGCAACTGGGGGTATAATTCTTGCCGCAGTCGTGAAGCAAAGCATTGGGACCGCAGAACTGTACAGCCGCTGCTTGGCCGGCGAAGGGTCCATTCACCCCAGCTGCTGCCTTCCAATGTGCCGTGCGGTACCAGTGCAGTGTAGATTTCAATGCATGCTACTGTTTCTTTTTTTCTTTTTTCAAAACAAACTTTATTGAAAAGCCACACAGACATTTCATAAAGTGCAATTGGCCGCTGTGTGGTACAAGGCGGTGGATTGCCTTGCCCTGCACTGCACTGCAAAAAAGTACTGCATGCAAATTTTTTTTCACTGCAACGCATTGGTATGAAGCAGACATACCAGAGACACGGTATTTTCACGTGTCACGTGGTGGGACTGTTCTGGAATAGCCTCCCAACACTGTATCTGGTGTGAATATACAACCTTAATTCCAAAAAATTTTGGACACTGTTTAAAATCTACATAAATTTTATAGAACGTTCTAATAAATAGTATGTTTAATTATTTCACCTGTTTTTACTTGAGAATAGGTGCATAAATTAGGGCATGTTTGTAGGGGCCCCAGTGCATTACTTTGTCCAGGGGCCCATGATGCTATTAAGATGGCCCTGTTGCAACGAGAGTAAAGGGCCCTGGGATCAGTGGGAAGGGCCCTGGCTGGGGGTCAGGGAGGCCCTCTATGGTTTCTTCCACTGAGGCCCTGAAGGTTCTACTTATGTCTCTGGCTTTATATATGTGTAGCACTACCCTCATAAGGGCCGCTGCATTTGTTTGGGTCCCCCTAAGCTCCGCACAGCCAGGCAACATGCATTTTCCAACACTTGTACTCTCAGAGTCAGTAAACAGTTCTTGAACTGGTTTTTAGTTGATTTTAATAAATAAAGTAACAACTTGGTTGGGGTCTAGGGGTATATGGGACGCCCAAGGAACTTTAGACCTCGAGGACAGCCTCCTTAGCAACTATGTACAAACAGAGTGGACTGGTAAAAAAAAAAAGGAAAAGCACTGCCCCATTCTTGGTGTACCTCCTCAGACCCTGGATGGATCCTTCTCTTCACCCAACTGTGCTGAAGGTATCGCTGAGCAAGGAGGTCCCAAGAGCTTGCAATTAAGCAGTCCCTGATGAAGACTAGTTGGGTCTTGCCCCTGACCACCCTCTCCCCTTATTTGACCCAGGGGGTGTAGGAGCGCTCACACTGTCCTGTCAGGATGGTGGGCTGATATCTGTTTTCAGGCCTTTTGCTGGGCTGGGTCCTTCCTCGCTGCTCAATCCACTGAGCTGGCCACAACCAACTCTGGAGGGAGTCTATTCCACATTCTCACAGCTCTTACTGTGAAGAAACCTTTCCGTGTTTGGAGATGACATTTCTTTTCCTCCAGATGTAAAGAGCGCCCCCTTGTCCTCTGTGATGAAATCACATCCCTTACCCCCTAATCATTATTATAGTCCTTCTCTGTTCCACCCATTTAGCAAGAGACCCGTGTCTATAATAAAACCAGAACCCCCCTTCTGTGGTGGGTCATTCATACTGCGATTGGCGCGCCGGATGCCGGGCAGAGAGGCAACCAGAGTTATTTATTTATTATTTATTTATTTATCGAGTTTATATAGCGCCAAAGGGTTTGCTCAGCGCTGTACAATAGAGGGGGGACAATACATGAAACAGAACAGTAACATCAAACAGCACACGAGGGGTTAGAGGGCCCTACTCTTTCGAGCTTACAATCTAGGAGGGAGGGGGTAGAGGCACAGGAGGAAACGGCTGTGGGGGATGGAGTGGTAGGAGGAGGGAAGGGCAGCGGCTGTTAGGTGAGGGTGGGGTAGGCTTCCCTGAAGAGGTGGGTTTTCAGGGAGCGCCTGAAGGTGAGGAGGGAAGGTGACAGTCTGATGGATTGGGGTAGTGAGTTCCAGAGGATGGGGGAGGACCTGGAGAAGTCTTGCAGTCGTGCGTGGGAGGAGGAGACCAGGGAGCAAGATAGAAGGAGGTCCTGTGAAGAGCGAAGGGTACGGGTAGGGTGGTACCTGGGAATCAGGTCGGTGAGGTAGTTAGGGGCAGTGTTATGAATGGCCTTATAGGTCAGGGTGAGCAATTTAAATTTAATGCGTTGGGCAATGGGGAGCCAGTGGAGGGAGAGGCAGAGGGGGGTGGATAGAGTTCACTGCTATCCTGGTCTTACTGATTCCTGTAAAGTGGAATTGAATTGTTGGCTGTAGATTCCGGCTCCCGGCGCTGCGCAGTGCACATTATACATTGCCGCCATCTCCATATAGATTTGTTATGACTGTCCGGATGTTACATTGTGCCCAGAAGTCGTAAATCCTCTTAAGACCAACGAATAAAACCATTTATGTATTCACTTAACATTTATTAAAGTTATATTTAAAACTTCAGATATAATTACCTAAAAGGGAACTTTATATGAACGTCCTGTAGTCCCCGAACATCTCAACCCATTCTGAGAATTAAAGCAGATGTGACCCCTCACCTCATAAAACAACCCGGATAGTTTAAAATAGAAACAAAAGCATTTGTGTATCCGGAGTCGGGGCTCCCACTAGGGCTAGGCAAAGTAGGCAGCCGCCTAGGAGGGCACATCCACCTAGGGGCACCAGGGCGCAGCACAGGCCAGCACTCCCACATGGAAGAAAATATATTTGAAATGCTACAATTTTGGCCATATTCAATATATTTCAAAATCTATTTCAATTAAAAAATATATATATATATAGCATGTTAAAATGGGTTTTTTATATACTACAAAATATATGAAAAATATTTAGAAAAATATATATTTTTTAAATATATTCTTCAGACTTTTTTTAACATATAAAAAAGTTATTTTAACATATATGTTTACATATATTTGTAAATGCATTCCAAAAATGTAGATTAAATATATTTTTAAAGACATACAGTATATTTGAAAATTAATTTTTTTTAATTTTTTTCATATATTCTGTAATTAAAACGCATTTCAACATGCAGTGTGTATATATATATATATCATGTTGAAATGCGTTTTTTTTATATATATTACAAAATATCTGAAAGATATTTTTAAAAATATATTTTTTTTAAATATATTCTTCAGATTTTTTTTAACATATATTTTTACATATATCTGTAAATGCATTCCAAAAATGTAGATTTGTATTCATAAAGACATACAGTATATTTGAAATGTATTTTTAAAAATATTTTTTCATATATTCTGTAATAAAAACACATTTCAACATGCAGTGTATATATATATTTTTATTATTATTTATTTATTGAAATATATGGAATACGGCCAGAATTGTAGCATTTCTAATATATGTCAATATATTTGGGAAGAATATTTTTAAAATATATTTCAAATATATTCTTCTTCCATATGGGGTAGCCTGTAGCGGTCTCCGCCTGCAGGAAATGTACTGAGGGCGCGCAGCAAGTGGTTAACATGTTACACCTTATCAGAAATGAGCTCTGTCTGCGTGGGACACAGCCATGTCATGAATGACCCTTCAGCTGAGAGGAGGGGTGGCAGAGGGGAGGAAGAAAGGATAGAGGAAGATGCCGGGTGTCTGGGGCCAGTGTAGCAGCTGAGCTGCCACTCCTTCTGGTGTTCCTCTCAGACTCAGTCTCTTACTGCAAGCTGGCTGGCGGCTGCTGATCACTGTAGAGTTCCAGCCCTTCTCTTCCCATTCATCAGTGGAGGCAGAGGAAGGTAAAGTCTGCCTCTGATGTCTCGTGTCTGTGTGAGAGTGACCCGGCCGGCCATCCATCACATGTGCAATGTGTCAGTGAGTGATGACATCATCACGATCCCCCAGCCTGCTCTTCTAGTGCCGGCTGATCTGTGTCAGTGTCAGTGGTGGTGTGTTGTGTCGGATCTGTCACTGTGTGGGATCGCTCAGTTCAGCTGCCTGCTGTCATAGCGTTTTACCTCCCCCCATTGCCCAGGGAATTCCAGCCTGGGATCTGTCAGAGTGTGGATCCATCCTCCTCCACTCACCGCAACTGTCACCCAGCCACTGCCAGCCACAGATCAACTGTCACTCGACCACTGCCAGCCACAGATCAACTGTCACCCGGACACTGCCAGCCACAGATCAACTGTCACCCGGACACTGCCAGCCACAGATCAACTGTTACCCGGCCACTGCCAGCCACAGATCAACTGTCACCCGGACACTGCCAGCCACAGATCAACTGTCACCCGGACACTGCCAGCCACAGATCAACTGTTACCCGGCCACTGCCAGCCACAGATCAACTGTCACCCGGCCACTGCCAGCCACAGATCAACTGTCACCCGGCCACCGCCATCCACAGATCAACTGTCACCCGGCCGCCGCCAGCCACAGATCAACTGTCACCCAACCACTGCCAGCCACAGATCAACTGTCACCCGGCCACTGCCAGCCACAGATCAACTGTCACCCTGTCACCGCCAGCCACAGATCAATTGTCACCCAGCCACTGCCAGCCACAGATCAACTGTCACCCGGCCACCGCCATCCACAGATCAACTGTCACCCGGCCACTGCCAGCCACAGATCAACTGTCACCCGGCCACTGCCAGCCACAGATCAACTGTCACCCTGTCACCGCCAGCCACAGATCAATTGTCACCCAGCCACTGCCAGCCACAGATCAACTGTCACCCAGCCACCGCCATCCACAGATCAACTGTCACCTGACCACTGCCAGCCACAGATCAACTGTCACCCGACCACTGCCAGCCACAGATCAACTGTCACCCGGCCACCACCAGCCACAGATCAACTGTCACCCGGCCACCGCCAGCCACAGATCAACTGTCACCCGGCCACCGCCAGCCACAGATCAACTGTCACCCAGCCACCGCCAGCCACAGATCAACTGTCACCCAGCCACTGCCAGCCACAGACACAGTCCGTCCGTGACACTGATGTTCTCTTTAATATCGGTCCCAGTGGCATCTTATGGCACTTATTTTTGCAAATTATAAGAAATTTAGCAGTTTAATTTTTTTTTTTAATTTAATATTTTCTACTGTTTTTATCATTATTATTTTTTTTGGGGGGGGGGGGCGCACAAGTAGCTGGTCTTGCCTAGGGCGCAAAATAGTCTAACAACGGCCCTGTGTGTATTGATATAAAAAACATTCTAAATACCCTTTTCCCCCTTTTTTTTTTTTTTTATAAGTGACGGCATACCCCCTGTTCTCAGCTGCAGAAGTGTTGGGGGCAGGGTTGCCATCCTTTCTTCAAGCCGAACACTTTAGCGACGCATGGCAATATACACTATAGGATTGTAAAATACCTGGGACACCTCAGGGTGCCCCCCCAAGGAGAGTAGTAATGCAGCACACTACACACACAATAACAGTGGGAGGAGCTTAAACAAAGGGGCGTGGTTAAATGAAACAAAAGCATTCTTGTACCCATAACATCTGCATAGATTGCTGAGCCACAAGTAAGAGTCTCAGACGAGAAATGCCCGTAGCGAAATAAAGAAGAAATAGCGCAGGGCATACATGACTAGGCCCAGAGTGGGGGAAGGAGGAGCAGAAAGGGTTAAGGTAGCTCCAGGGGGATTTGTTTTGATAGTGGGGGGTAGATGATTGGTAGAGGTTGGTGTAGGTGGGGTTTTGCTGCACCTCAGGGTGGGAGGTTCTGTGAGGGGGCGTCAGCTGGATGGCAAGAGTGTGAGCTTCCCTCCCGCCCTCCCTGTTTGGGTGAGTTTTGGGTCCCTCCAGGTAGAGGGATAACGTGCAGTTGCCACGAAACGCGTTAGGGAGATGCTACTTGACCCACAACCACTACCCACATGGTCCACACCTTGACACGGGCGGCCATCTTTGGAAGTGTATATTGCACCATGTAAGTGCGTTTTTTTGTCTACTACTCCATAATAAAAGTTATCACACTATCGGAAGCCTCTCTTTTGGGTTTATTTCTGAGCCCTGAAGGTGATTCCTGGTCCTTGAGCGCACATCGCACCCCTAGAGGTCGCTGACACAAGGATTCTACTGCATACCGGATGAGCGTTTATTCCACTGGATACCTGGGAATTCCATAACTGGAGAGGACACGGATAACTCTGGTGACCACAGTAGAGACGACCACCATTCCGGCAGGTCCCCTGATCCAGTGACCAGGAGTAGGTCATTTTACTCCAATGCGCTTTTATTTGCGCTATCTGGTTAGTGCATTCTACAGCCACATTTCCTACCACAGATGTCACAGATTTACGTCACTCCTATGATAGATTGACTTTGACACCTTTATCACCATTTACACCTTCTTAACTATGAGAATGTTATAATATTGGTTGCTTAAGACTATTATGGTAGCTGCGTTTATATCTCATTAAGTGGTCACTCCGTATCATGAGATAGATCCATTCACTCTAGCGCTGCATGTTTTTGTATATGAGAGGGGGGGATTATGTTGGTTCATGGGCGGTTGTTGGTCTTTGGAGGCGGTTCTTCTTTGGAAGGTAAACAACAATGGTGCGGGACCCATCCGTGGTATGGGGGGCCCGGGGACATTCCCAGTTAACCAAGGTTTAACTGGAAGGTGGTGTTGCTGCACTGCGGACGGTATGGTTGTCTCCGAGCTGGTTGGTTGCGGCTGGAGGCCTAGTGTATATGGTTGTCCGCAGGTGCATTTCGGATCGTTTTGGGGTGCCTTCGAAGACCAACAACAATTCTTTGGGTTTCTGTTATAAGGAATGGTTGGTGTATTGTAACTTGAGTTGTTAATAAAAGGCCATGTTGGCCATTTACTCCAAAATTGGTGTCATGTCTTTTGTTAGTATAATTGGTTAAGGGGAAGGGGGTTGGTGTGGAACGGTAATGGTGGTAATGGGGAAGTGGACGAGCCTATCTCTGGTGCAATAGTCATGTATAAACCTCAGCACAGTAATTAAAAACATAAACATAATACTGCATTACATATCATTTTGTGTTCCCTGAAAAAAGAGAGATAACACTTTATCTGAGCCCACATTAAAGAGAACTTTCATTAACCCCTCCCCTTCCAGAGGATTTCCCCCCCCCCCCTCGCTCTCCAGAGGATCCCCCCCACTCGCCCTCCAGAGGATCCCCCCCCCCCCTTCCTGACCAGGCCGATTTTTGCGTTATGGCGCTACGTTACTTTAACTGACAATTGCGCGGTCGTGCAACACTGCACCCAGATGAAATTTACATCCTTTTTTTCCCATGCAGTGAGCTTTCTTTCGGTGGTATTTGATCGCCTGCGCGGTTTTTATTTTTTGCGCTATGAAAAAAAAAAGTTAAAAAAAAAAAAACAATACAGTAGAAAACCTTCTAGGATGTCGCTGCAACCTGAGAAAAATATTTCAAACACGCCTGACGCTCTCATGATTTAAAAGGACCGACTAAGCCCCCCCTCCCCCGTCTGTGTTTGGATAATGAAAGTGTTATTAGAATTGAGGATCGTTTCCTCAGCTTTTTTCCATAAACTGAACCTCTCGGGCTGTTAGTCATTTTCGCAGGTCAGAGGACGAAGAAAGCAGATCTGGAGTGTTGGAGCTAATCTCCATCAGATCGGTGGCGGTATGTGTAAACTGTATATATCCATCCGATGGAGGGGGGGGCGCCACGCACAGCCCGGGGGGGGGGGGGGGGATCACCAATTCAGAGGAATCGGGATCGATAGAAAAGAACTTTATTCCAATTGCATATTATCCCCAACTGAACACCTAAAACCAGCTTTACACGTCCATAATATATACACATCTGTATTTAACAACGCCGAGCAACCAATACAATCAATCGGTGAACTGCCACTCGTGTTAAGTGACTGTTACAATAGCGCTTGCCAGTCAGGAAATCCGCTTAACCCCTTCCATACTTTTGCTGCTTTTACTATACTTTCAGTGCTTTCACCCCCTTCCTGCCCAGGCCAGCTTTCAGTCGCACTTTATTATTATTTCAGGTACTTATATATCGCCGTCAGTTTACGTATCGCTTTACATATATATTGTACATTCACATCAGAAGGTGTATCTATAGGGAAGCTTCAGATTTTTTTTTATGGTTGAAAACAGTTTATCATCTGCAGCCTGAGCAGGAAGCTGTCATATTTAACAGCTGTAGTAATACTGATTCTAAATGCATCACTTCCTGCCGCAGTCAGAGGTTTAGCTTAGCCATTTAGCAAATTTCAGTCCAGACATACACTATATTGCCAAAAGTATTGGCCCCGCCCTCCCAATCATGTGACTCAGGTGTTCCAATCCCCTCCATATCATGTGATTCAGGTGTTCCAATCCCCTCCCAATCATGTGATTCAGGTGTTCCAATCCCCTCCCAATCATGTGATTCAGGTGTTCCAATCCCCTCCATATCATGTGATTCCGGTGCTTCAATCCCCTCCATGGACACAGGTGTATACAATCAAGCCCCTAGGCATGCAGACGGCTTCTACAAACATTGGTGAAAGAATGGGTCGCTCTCAGGAGCTCAGTGACTCCAAGCGTGGTCCCGTGATAGGTGGCCACCTGGGCAATAAGTCCATCCGTGACATTTCCTGGCTACTAAATATTCCACGCTCAATTGTTAGTGGGATTATAACAAAGTGGAAGCAACTGGGAACAACAGCCACTCAGCCACCAAGTGGTAGGCCACGTCACATGACAGGGCGGGGTCAGCGCATGCTGAAGCACACAGTGCGCAGAAGTCGCCAACTGTCTACAGATTCAATAGCTAAAGACCTCCAAACTTGGTGTGGCCTTCAGATGAGCCCAACAACAGTGCGTAGAGAGCTTCATGGAATGGGTTTCCATGGCCGAGCAGCTGCATCCAAGCCTTCCATCACCAAGTGCAATGCAAAGCATCGGATGCCGTGGTGTAAAGCACGCCGCCACTGGACTCTAGAGCAGTGGAGACGTGTTCTCTGAAGTGACCAATCCCGCTTCTCTGTCTGGCAATCTGATAGATGTGTCTGGGTTTGGCGGTTGCCAGGAGAACGGTACTTGCCTGACTGCATTGTGCCAAGTGTAAAGTTTGGTGGAGGGGGGATTATGGTGTGGGGTTGTTTTTAGGGGGTGGACTTGGCCCCCTAGTTCCAGAGAAGGGAACTCTTAAGGTGACATTTTGGACAATTTCATGGTCCCACCTTTGTGGGAAGAGTTTGGGGATGGCCCCTTCCTGTTCCAACATGACTGCACACCAGTGCACAAAGCAAGGTCCATAAAGACATGGAGGAGCCAGTTTGGGGTGGAGGAACTTGACTGTCCTGCACAGAGTCCTGACCTCAACCCCATAGAACACCTTTGGGATGAATTAGAGCGCAGACTGTGAGCCAGGCCTCCTCCCCCGACATCAGTGCCTGACCTGACAAATGTGCTTCTGGAAGAATGGTCCAACCTTCCCATAGACACCCTCCTAAACCTTGTGGACGGCCTTCCCAGAAGAGTTGAAGCTGTTATAGCTGCAAAGGGCGGGGCCAACTCAATATTGAACCCTATGGACTAAGACTGGGGGCCATTAAAGGTCATGTGTGTGGAAAGGGTGGGTCCAACTCAATATTGAACCCTACGGACTAAGACTGGGGGGCCATTAAAGGTCATGTGCGTGGAAAGGCCGGCGACCCAATACTTGGGGCAATATAGTGAGATTTGGACTGAACCGAGAGCTCATCCCAACTCATAAATTCCTTTAGATTGTAAGCTCCACGAGCCGGGCCCTCACCTTCCTTCTTTACTGAAATGTATTGTAATTGTACTGTCTCCCGTTATATTGTAAAGCGCCGTGCAAACTGTTGGCGCCATAAATCCTGTATTATATTAATAATAATAATAATAATAAATTGCTTGGGTTTATTGTGAAGAGTAAACCCAGAAACATTTCAGGGAATCATCACCGCTTACACTCACAGTTGTTCTTTTGGTCCTTCATAACCTGATGGAATGTGAATCCAAACTTTTGTGAAAGTAGTAATGTGAACGCTGATTTTCCTGAACAATGTGCAGAGAGCCCAACACTGTGACATCCCTGAAAAAATACAAATAAATAAGACGTGATGTTTTCTTGTCAAACTTCTATTTGTTCTCTGCACCAAGATTGCTTTATTCACGTCTTCTCATTCAAAAACCTTTTACAATGTTATTCACTTTCCATCATTCCTGGTTTATAGGATAGTTATAATATTATAAAGGAAACGTTATGCATTTTAACTCTTCTGTTTTGTAGTTAATGTCTTCTTGTAAAATAAATAAAGGCGGAGAAAAGAATCTTCCATCGCCATTACGGCGACATTCATTATCTTCAAGGAAATTGGCTGCATTGAGTTGAAATTTAGGAGATTTACTTCACTGAAAAACTAAAGTAATCCCAACTTGAATCACGTAAATTTCTTATAAGATGTAACATGTTAACCACTTGCTGCCCGCCCTCAGTCCATTTCCTGCAGGCGGGAGACAGCTACAGGCTACCCCATATGGAAGAAAAATATATCTGAAATGCTACAATTTTGGCCATATTCAATATATTTCAATTTTATATATATATATATCTTACCATTATATACATTCAGTGCTGGAGGTGCCGGAACTGCGTTCCTGCTGAAGAAAAGCCCTGACTGTGTGATATATATATATATATATATATGTACACAGTGAAGGAAATGCATATTTGCTCCCCTGCTGATGTTGAATGTTTGCCCCTCACAAAGAAATGATCGGTCTAACAATGGAATGTTCGGTGTATTATAACACTGAGAGACAGAATACAACAACAAATTCAGCAGAAATGCGTCTAACAAATGATGACTGATCTGCATGTTCATGAGGGAAAGAAGGTTTTGATCCCCTATCATTCAGCAGGATTTCTGGCTCCCAGGTGTCTTTCATACAGGTAACAAGCTGAGATTAGAAGCAGTCTCTTAAAGGGAGTGCTGCTAATCTCATTGTGTTACCTGTATAAAAGACACCTGTCCACAGGAGCAATCAAACCATCAGATTCCAAACTCTCCACCATGGCAAAGACCAAAGAGCTGTCCAAGGATGTCAGGGACAAGATGGTAGACCTACACAAGGCTGGACTGGGCTACCAAACTATGGCCAAGCAGCTTGGTGAGAAGGTGACAACAGTTGGTGCAATCATTCACAAATGGAAGAAACACAAAACAAGTGTCAGTCCCCCCAGGTCTGGTGCACCATGCAAGATCTCACCTCGTGGAGTGTCAATGATCATGAGAACAGTGAGGAATCATCCCAGAACTACACGTGAGGATCTTGTCAATGATCTCCAGGCAGCTGGGACCACAGTCACCAAGAAAACAATTGGTGGCCATTGAGTGGCTCTGAGGAAGAGGCAAGTCCTTGAAACGCATCAGCCTATTGGATGTCTACACTCCCTATTGCGAACTGTTACTCAGCGCGGTGTTGACCCAGCTGTTCTTCATGATGTGCCTTGACTATATTGTCGTTTGTGAGTACTACACCTACTTTATTTTTTATTAAACATTTTTTATGGTAATGCACTAGTCCTGTGCGCCCTCTCTTTGTTCTTTCCTCATCCTGGGCTGGAATACCTGATCACAGGGGCCAGAAGTTGGGGGACTCCATGCAACACAGATGTACAGCAGTTCTCAGAAACAGTGCGACTACAACCAAATATTCATGAAGTCATTCAAAGGAAAGCAAAATCTTCAAACATTTCTCAGTTTATATAGTGAATGTTGGAGTTTGTAAAGAAGAATAAAAACACTGCGATTTTTTTGAACCGTCTAATATTCACTTTTCTTCCATTTTTTTAGAGGAACAACACAAATTTGATGTATTTTTCTTCATGTTGTGATTTGGAATAGAATGTGTCGTGTTCCCAATGCATTTGTGTGGATGGAAATAAAAGCTATTAGGATTTTCAGCTTTATTCACTTTTTTCATCACACTGCTATTATTTTGAATACAACTGTAAGTGTAAATTTTTTTTTTAATTAAGTAAATACAAATAATTTAAAAAATGTTAAAAGCAACCCCCCACGCTGCATGTAAAAAAACAAATAAAAGACAATAAAAAATACCACCATTTTATTCTACAGGGTCTCTGATCTCAGACAATGTATCATTATTTAGAGGTTAAAAGTAATTTTCTAGCAAAAAAAAAAAAAAGCCGATTTTAACGTGAGGGAAAAACAAAAAAACTTGTCCCAGTAGCCAAGGGGTGAAAGATCTGCAGTATAGTCTGCTCCGTACTCCTCCCGTCAGCCCGTCCTGGTTAGTGGTGACTTTAAGTTTTACATCTTTTCTGGATTCAGGGAAATGTTCCAAAATTGCCGCTGAGTGAGCGAGAGGCTGCGCTGATTGTAACCGCGCTCCGCTCACTCTTCACACCCACAATTACTCAGCAGACGTTCTTCAACAAATTGGAGTTCAGCTCCCGGTCTCCTGATCTATTTAAAGATTCGAATCTTCTGTCATCACTGCAGTCAATCAGACAAGAAGTAGCAGCGTGCCCCCCCAGCCCCCATCCTCGGTCATTTTAGAGAAAATTTTAACTTTGATTGCAAATCCTGTAGATCTCTCAACCTTTTATCAGTCTCGGCGACCTTCAGAAATAGGCAAAATCCGGAGGAACGCCGAGCTAAAATGCAGAAAAACGTAAATGTTACTCATCAATGGGAAACCGGAGCCTGAGGAGTAACTATAACATTAAGGGCCCCTGTGCAAGAAACCATAAAGGGTGCCCCTGACCCCCATCCCAGGGCCCTTTCTCATGTTCTACAGTGTGTCCCCCTTCCTGCCGACTTGGGGCTCCCACATCTTGGCAGAACGCCAGGGCCCAGTTGCAGTTGCGACCTTTTCGACCCTGATAGGTTCCGCCACTGACATATCTAGGGGGCTTTTTGGAGGATGTAAGGGGGCACGCTGGAGGATGTAAGGAGGCGCTCTGGAGGATGTAAGGGGGCACTCTGGATGATGTATGGGGGCGCTCTGGAAGATGTAAGGGGGCGCTCTGGAGGATGTAAGGGGACGCTCTGGAGGATGTAAGGGGACGCTCTGGAGGATGTAAGGGGGCGCTCTGCAGGATGTAAGGGGGCATTTTGGATGATGTAAGGGGGCGCTCTGGATGATGTAAGGGGGCGCTCTGGGGGATGTAAGGGGGCGCTCTGGAGGATGTAAGGGGATGCTCTGGAGGATGTAAGGGGGCGCTCTGGAAGATGTAAGGGGGCGCTCTGGAGGATGTAAGGGGGAGCTCTGGAGGATGTAAACAGCACTCTAAAGGATATAAGGGGGCACTCTGGAAGTACTTACATTCTCTTCCAGAGTTCCCCCTTTATTCCTCCAGAGTACCTCCTTGGTGCCTTCAGAGTGCCCCCTTATATCAGATACTAGCATAGCAACTGTGATGTTTTTGTGCATGATTTTACACAAAGTTTGGATTTCTCTGGCTATTGGAGTGCAGTCTACCTCTACCTGTTGAATATTTGGATTATCGCAATCACAAGTTGGACCGGCAACCAAGGGGTAATACACGAAGAGTTCATCAAGAGCGGCACTTGTTCTTCCACTTGTGAGTAGACACCCTAAGTGGATCTTAGAAACTGTGTGTTGGGAATCTGCACTGGCTACCAATTTCTGTGCTTGGTATAAGGTACCCAAAATGTCCAAAAGACTTGCCTCATGGCCTTCAGCTTTGTGGCCCTAGATTGCCTAGTATTCTACCAGTAATAAGGAGTGTTATCACAGTTATGCCAAGGAGATTTGCCTTATGGTCCCCAGCTGTTAAAGAATCACCTTGTGGTCTCCAGCTGTGAGGGCCCAGAATGTCCACTATTATGTGCCAAAGAACTTTGCTTTATGGTCTCCAGCTGTGAAGTGTTAGCCAGAAAGGAACCCTATGGTCTTCAACTGTGGGGGCTCTAGAATGTTCAAGTTCTCTACCTGCTTAAGGAGAAGAATGTCCTCCAACTGCTACAGTGAAGGAAATGTGTATTTGCTCCCCTGCTGATGCTGAATGTTTGCCCCTCACAAAGAAATGATCGGTCTAACAATGGAATGTTCGGTGTAACACTGAGAGACAGAATACAACAACAAATTCGTCTAACAAATGATGACTGATCTGCATGTTCATGAGGGAAAGAAGGATTTGATCCCCTTCACAAAACATGACTTAGTACTTGGTGGCAAATCCCTTGGCAATCCAAGGCAGCAACAGCGCTCAAAGGCATATTTAAAAGAGCGATGGAGTATTTGCCGTTCATGAGAGAACCATCCAGTTGAAGAACACAATGATCGAGAGCCGATAAAATGCCTTCTCCCTGCAATGGAGTGCATCTCGGGCCCTGTGTTCCAACGCGCTTCGTGCGCATGCACTTTTTCAATTCCTTGACAGTGCCTTGTCCTAGAAACCCGAATTGTTTGCGGTCCAACCTGGCTTTCTGTGGCTAGCTTCCTGTTTCCCCAGGACCAGAATGCGTTACTTCCAGTACACGGTGGCACCCAGGGTCCAAGATACGCTCCATTGCAGGGAGAAGGAATTTCATCGGCTCTCGGTCATTGTGTTCTTCAACTGGATGGTTCTCTCATGATCGGCAAGATATTCCATCGCTCTTTTCAATATGCCTTCAAGCGCTGTTGCTTGCCTTTTGTGGTCACTACTCCAGGCGTTGCAAGCAGCTGCCAGGCAATTTGAAGGCTGTTGTCACGGTCAAAGGTCAGGTTCAGATACCAGTAGCTATAGCAACAGACCAACCAACAGGATAGGTAAACAAGCAGGTCACCCTGGAGATGAGGCAGGCTCACTTGAGGTGCGGGGTCTAAGCACTAACCGGTTTTCACCAGAGCTCCTGATGGAGGAGATGGATTTTGCTGCGTGTTAGTACCAGGTCGCAGTTCTCAGGATCACCCCACCAGGAGGTGAGCAAGCCGGGGCCCAGTAGAAGATATGGCAGGTAGGGATCTAGCAGAAGCGTAGTCCGTAAACAAGCCAAGGGTCGGTAACAAGCGGTAGCAGGTTGAGATGAGGCAGAATCGTAGTGAAGGAACAAGCCAAAGGTCGGTAGCGAAGGTATGGACGGCAGCAGGAGAGACAAAGCGAGACACTGGCTGGAGAAGGCATAATAAGCTGGCAAACAGGAAGCGCAGAGACATGGCTTAAATCAGGAAGTTCATGGGAGGAGCAAGGAGTTCAAGGTTCAGCAGAAAACAAGGCACAAGGCAGGATTGTCCAATAGATCAGGCAGAGTGTTGTCCAGCATCCCAGGTAGCTCAGTGAGAAGACTTACTGCCAGACACAGTAGGGGGTCCAGGTTCAAGTCCAGGCCCTGACAGCTATAGAATTTGGTGCTAAGGATATGTTGTTGTTTCTTTCACACTGTGGTCTAGGCCCATTCCCTAGGAAGCTTCTGTTACACAGTGTGCCCTAATATAGGGACCCTGCTACTTAGAAGGGCAAACTATGCAGCCACAAGTCCACCCTTCCAACAGAACCTTGTTTACCATCCACCACCCACTCCTCTCCCAGTGTCACAATCAGGGGTCAGGCTTCAAGACCTGCTATAGCAGTGGAAAGGCTCACCTGAAACCAGCAGGATAGGTATATGGGCAGGTCACTGTAGTGGAGGAGTGGGATCACCCGAGGTGCAGAGTGTAAGTACCAACCAGTGTTCACCAGAGCTCCTGATGGTGGAGATGGACTTTGCTGTGTGTTAGCACCAGGTCATGGTCCTCAGGATCACCCCACCAGGAGATGAGCAAGCAGAGGTCCAGTAGCGTATAAGCAGGTAAGGATCAAAAAGAAACGTGGTCAGTAAACAAGTCAAGGTTGGTAATGAACAGTCGCAGGTTGGGATCAGGCAGAAGTGGTTGAGAACAAGCCAAGGGTCAATAATGAGTGGTAGCAAAATATGGATAATTACAGAGATGACAAGGAGCAAGATACAGGCTGGAGAGCACAATCTGGCAAACAGGAAGTGCAGAGATATGGCTTATATCAGGAAGTTCATGGGAGGAGCAAGGGGTTCAAGGTTCATGGTACAAGGTCAAGGTAGGATCATCCAAATGATTGTCAAGGGAGCTGTCCAGCATTCCAGGTGGCTCAGCAAGAAGAAACATTACCACTCACCGCAGAAGCCTCAGGTTCGGTCCCAGGCTCTGACACCTGGAGTGTCTGCTCCTCTTTCCTTTTACTTTCCACTCTTCGTCACCCTGAAGGTTATCTGAGGGGCTACACTCCATTCCCTGTTCCCATTCACTCTTCTCTCTTCCTAATTCATACCGGACGTTGTTCTTAACCTGCTTAAATTGCTTAATTGGCACACAGTATTTAAAAATTAACTAAAGTTACACAAAATGGAACGATCCTTAAATTAAAGTGAAATTTCCAATTCCTCTGCCATTTAGTGCTGTGTTTAGGGTTGTGCTGTTGCGTCCAGCAGTGGCTCTTCTTGATGAGCCACCTGAGATTTTGGCTAGCTCCTGATCCTTTGAACTTTCTTTCCTTGTCTCTTGTTTCTGATGAACCTTGAACTCCTTGCTCCCCCCCCCCCCCGCCGTGAACTTCCTATTTAAGTCATGAGTGCATTACCTGTTTGCCAGATTATTGTACTCTGTCTAGCTGATATCTTGCTCCTTCGTGTACCTGTACCTGTCTCTATCTCCTTGACTACACTTCTGCTTGATCCCGATCTGGTATATCTTCTTCTGGGCCCCAGCTTGCTCACCTCCTGGTGGGGCGATCCTGAGGACTGCGACCTGGTACTAACACGCAGCAAAACCCATCCCCACCACGAGGAGCTTTGGTGAATACTGGTGAGTGCTTAGACCCCGCCCTCAGGTGAGCCCGCATTATCCACCAGGTTGACCTGCTTTTGTACTTATCTCACTGGTCAGTGGGAACCGCTTTACTACAATTGCTACTTCTCATGTGGGCCACAGGAGTACACTTGCACTCCTATGACCCAAAACCAGTCATGGAGATCATAGAACTGCTGCAGTCTCTGGATGTATCCCAACAGTAATATCGGGATCCACCCAGATGACAGCTGGCTCAGCCTTTCAGCATTACACTGAGAGCCTGAACCAGCCTCTACCGCCTCCAGGAAAGATACATTTACCCACATGGAAGAAAAATATATTTGAAATATATTTTAAAAATATCCTTCCCAAATATATTGACATATATTAGAAATGCTACAATTTTGGCCGTATTCTCACAAACTGGAACTGCTGTTTATATTCTGATCCTGCAGGACATTTGGGTTTGCTTAAAGTGATACTGCGCTTTATTACTTTGTTAAACCTTTTAGAGTGTTTTTTTTTTTTGCACATCTACTGTCATTCTTGTTGTGCTTGCACTATTCATACTCTGACCTCAATACAATTAGAACATTTGCTCGCCTTAAACTGTGTATTTATTTTATGGTTCAAAGCCGGGGAGTCCTCCTAGTCAGGTTTGCTCTTACACAAAAAGGGATCTTAACCTTAATGTGTACCAACTAGGGCCCCAGCAAGTGCGTAGAAGATTTTTAACCATTCTTTAATCAGATACAAAAGGGGACATTACTGCTTATAACAAATGTATTTATCTCCAGAGTTAAACCCAGTTACCAGCTGTTGAGAACCCAAAAGTGAGTTAGTCTGACATCTTGATAGTCCACTTCTGCTCACTTGGGAAGAGATATCTCATAAGCTGGAACTGATGTTTATATTCTGATCCTGCAGGACATTTGGATTTGCTTAAAGTGATAGTGTGCTTTATTACTTTGTTTTACAGTGGGTTTTTTTTTGCACATCTATTGTCATTCTTCTTGTGCTTGCACTCATATACTCCTCAATACAATTAGAATATTTGCTCGCCTTAAACTGTGTATTTATTTTATGGTTCAAAGCCAGGGAGTCCTCCTAGTCAAGGTATCACGGTGGTGTCAGCAGGGGCTGCACTTCCGAAACAGGCTCAGAACAGACAGGGAACCAAAAAATACTCAACGGTGTAAAAATACTCAGACTTTGACCATCATCTCCTAGACCTATGAGTGGACATTCCCTTTACATAAAATTGATGGGCCACCGTCTTCTGTGATGCTCCTCCCCCCATTTTTGATCCCCCTCTGCACTTCTCTACTTCTTTCTTTACCCATCTCATCCCCTCTTTCATCTGTTAACTGCATACAAGGTGTCAGTTAGCCTTGGCCTTGAAGTCAGATATTGGTCAAATACACAAGTATTATATTGTTTGCATCGGCAACTTTTTGACCTGCACCTAACCATTTGCTCGCGAGCCATGCTGATGATGCCCTATGTATCCTGTTTTGGGCTTGTGACGGGAGTCACTTTGGTTGGGGGACCCATGGAACACAGCTCACTTTGCAGAGGTGGGGAGACCCCTGTCTCAGCTCCCCATATTCCTATTATGTGTAAATCACCCTGTGCCTGTTAGGGGTACAGGGTGATCTGTCCTAATAATGGGGTGGGGGGTTGTTGATTGTTTAATGCCGTGTGGTTGCATCCCATTGTTCTAGTGTGTGTCTTGCTTGGGAGCAAACTATTATGGGATGTATGTGTTTGTGTATTGGCTTGGTGGGGGGTGTCTCTAGCAGCCCTCCCTCCTGATGGGACTGTCTGTTGGTGTGTCTCTTGTTTCTAAAGGTAGATTGCCCCACCCTGTGTCCATATGCAGGAGGGGGGGTTATTCCATTGAATGTATATGTCTTGTATCTGTGTTAAAATAAACTAGTCTACCTCCTGGTTTACTTCAAGATTGGTGTTGTCTAGTCTCGTATGGACGGCTGTGGTGTCTGTGCTCGGTGTTCGGACGGGGAAGCAGTATAATAACGGAAGTACCCAAGTGCAGTCTGGGGACGGTTCCGTTACAAACGGCTCTTAAGGGGTAGTGCTACATGTGGGGGCTCGTCCGGGATATCCCAATCCAGAGAGTTTGTGAGTCTCAGGAAAAAAAAGCATGAAACCCTCTAAAATCCACTGCATGGTGCCGAGAAGAAAATGGGAGACCAGGGAGCCCAAAAATATGCAGCGGCTCTTGAGTGGGTAGCGCTACTCAACAAAACAGGTTTTAAAAGCTTTGGTAGCATTCCACAAAATTACAGAATGTTGTAACAAATGTATTATCGCCCTCTGGAGGCGGATCGCTGAGCAGGAGACGGCTACATATGATAAAATATTACTAAACGGTACTTGGCTGGATAATAAACATTATATAGTACAACACTTTCCTTCCCCAAATTTGCATGGCTGCCAGTTCTCATTCCTCGGTACGTCAACGAGCGCCATTATAGAGAGATATAGGCAGCTGGTGGCATATATCCTGCTTTGTGGGCACCACAAAGGACGCCATTACGTTCCCAATTCCTCCGAATTTCTCCGAAATGATGAGACACTCCATAAGACGGAGTGTAATGCGATGCACGCGACCCTAAGCAGGGGTTTAATTGGCAGATGATATTGTATGGATACGGGGAGCCATCAATTACCGATCGCCGAGCCCGTCCAGTGAATTGCACTATGGGGGCCCCCAGGCTGCTGATTACATTGTCTTGTTTCATGAATTCTATTTGGAATGTAACATCCTTGCCAAGCAGCTCCAAAATAGTCATTTCTCCAGCATCAGGGGAAAGGGAACGGGGAAATGTTCAGGTCAGAGGTCACATCGTTGTTTATAGAAAAAAGCACACAAAATACTAACAAAAAAAAAATTAACCTCGTCTTTCCCAACTACTTGTCTACCGAGGCAAACTTTAATTTTTTGCACACATGTTAAAATTGGCATTTTTTTGCAAGACATTACTATAAAAAAAACCTCCCCCCCACCCCAAAACATGTACAGTGAAGGAAATGCGTATTTGCTCCCCTGCTGATGTTGAATGTTCGCCCCTCACAAAGAAACGATCGGTCTAACATTGGAATGTTCGGTGTAACATTGAGAGACAGAATACAACAACAAATTCAGCAGAAATGCGTCTAACAAATGATGACTGATCTGCATGTTCATGAGGGAAAGAAGGATTTGATTCCCTATCATTCAGCAGGATTTCTGGCTCCCAGGTGTCTCTCATACAGGTAACAAGCTGAGATTAGAAGCAGTCTCTTAAAGGGAGTGCTGCTAATCTCATTGTGTTACCTGTATAAAAGACACCTGTCCACAGGAGCAATCAAACCATCAGATTCCAAACCCTCCACCATGGCAAAGACCAAAGAGCTGTCCAAGGATGTCAGGGACAAGATGGTAGACCTACACAAGGCTGGACTGGGCTACCAAACTATGGCCAAGCAGCTTGGTGAGAAGGTGACAACAGTTGGTGCAATCATTCACAAATGGAAGAAACACAAAACAAGTGTCAGTCTCCCTAGGTCTGGTGCATCATGCAAGATCTCACCTCGTGGAGTGTCAATGATCATGAGAACAGGGAGGAATCATCCCAGAACTACACGTGAGGATCTTGTCAATGATCATGTGTAACCTGTATGAAAGACACCTGGGAGCCAGAAATCCTGCTGAATGATAGGGGATCAAATCCTTCTTTCCCTCATGAACATGCAGATCCGTCATCATTTGTTAGACGCATTTCTGCTGAATTTGTTATTGTATTCTGTCTCTCAGTGTTACACCGAACATTCCATTGTTAGACCGATCATTTCTTTGTGAGGGGCGAACATTCAACATCAGCAGGGGAGCAAATACGCATTTCCTTCACTGTATATATCTTCTGAAGGCAGGAACCCTGGAGAATAAAATGGTGGTAGTTGCACTTTTTTTTTATGCTGTATGATATTTGCCCAGTTTATTTATCAAATGCATATTTTCAGGAAAAAAAATACAGTATAATGAATTTTAGTGCAAACAAATACAATATTGTACCTGATTTTTGGTAAAATATAAAAGATGGGGTTGCGTCAAGTAAATAGATACCAAACATGTTAAGTCTTAACCTCTTCCCGTCCTGCCCATGTAGATAAACGGCCAGATGGGAGCGCTGCCGAAGCGGGTGGACGTTTCTAAACGTCCCCCCGCATCCAATGTCTGTGCGCGCTCCCTGGGAGCCCGCTGTGTCCGGAGAACAAACATCACCGTACGGGACCTTTTTGTGATTGGTCAATCAGTGATCATATGAATAATAGTAAACAAGATGTCACTTCCTGACATCATTGCTTACTATGTGTGAAATCTGTGAATGATCACAGAGGTCACATGGTACAGGGCCATTCACAACAGCCTTGTACCATGTGACAAGCTGTGACCAATCACAGCTCTCACAGTATTTCTGAATGGCTGCAGGAAAAAAAAAAGTTACACCCAAAAAAATATATCTAGCCCCTCCCCCACATACATGCAGGTATGAGCATAAATGCATGTCGGGGGCACCTATGCATTAAAACGTCAATTGCACTGCACATGTTGTTCATGGGCGCACACCCTCGAGTGGGACCAATAATTTTACGCCCATTATACGAATTCTAGGCCCATTAGTTGAATTCTAGGCCCATTATTTGAATGCTAGTCCCATTATTCGAATTCTAGGCCCATTAATAAAATTCTAGGCCCATTATTTGAATTCTAGGCCCATTATTCGAATTCTAGGACCGTTTATAGAATTCTAGGCCCATTATTCGAATTCTAGGCCCATTAATAGAATTCTAGGACCATTAATAGAATTCTAGGCCCATTATTCGAACTCCCCAGCATGTTATCCTGTGTGTCCATACACACGTAGACTGTAATCAACGTTTTTTGGCTGTAAAAAAAATAGCTAAAAAACCCGAACGCAGGAAAGCGCTAGTAAACGCGGCAAAAGCCGCTAAATACTAATGCAAAAACACTAAAATAAAGCTGAAAAACGTGACTTTACACAGCCAACTTTACCAGCGTTATCAAACCGTCCCGTGTGCGTGAGGACTAATGCCGGCCATACATGGGTTGAAATTCAACCGATTTTTCAGACCTAGGGATAATCGGCCGATTTTTGCCCTGTTAGTGAGGTCGATGGCACCGGCCGATTTTCATGGTTCCTCCCCCTTTTCAGTGAACGGACATGTTGGAAAATTCATGAAAAACAACCGATTTTCGACTCAATGATGGTCAAATCGTACGATCATTTTTCCAAAAAAGAATATGCACGTGACCTGGAAGGAACAGAAGTTTCGCCTGTTATATGGGGTGAACTTTATGACTCGGTCGGCCGATTTTCAAAATCAATGATGGTGCCATCGGATTACCAAGCGAACGATGTTTCGGACTAAAAATCATTTGGAATTTGACCCGTGTATGGCCTACATAAGGCTGGACATGTTGGGTATCTGTCAGGGATCACCGCGACGCACGAGTCTGCACATGCGTAGGTGTCCGACAAGACATGCAGGCAGGCGGGCACTAGGACCCAGGCGCGCCTGTCACCTATGACGACGCTGGCAGGCACTAGGACCCAGGCGTGCCTGTCACCTATGACGACGCTGGCAGGCACTAGGACCCAGGCGCACATGTCAGCGCCGGGCGGGCTATTTAAACCAGCCCTGCACAGACACAAGTTGCCGTTTGGTCTTATTGTCCTGTTCCTGTATTCTGATCCTGTGAAGCTTCCTGTTGCCAACCTCTGCATTTGATCCTGACCATGCTGATTGTCTTCTGCCTGCTCCTCTGTACCGCGCTGCCCATTAGTTGCTGAACCTGGCTTGTGACCCTGACCATTCTCTCCCTGCTCCTCTGGTACCTCACTGCCCGCACGTTGCTGACCCGGCCTGCCTGACTACTCCTTACGCTACCCTGACGATCCATCCATCCCGCACCGATCTGTCCCTGTTACCAGGCTCTTCACGTCAGGCTCTATTTCCCGCACACCCCTGACGGTGCTCTCTACCACTGCCGGACATACTCAGGGGTCGCGACCTGGTCTCAGTCTGCGCCAAGTCCACCCCCACCATCAGGTGCCCTGGTGAATAGCAGATTGGGTCTTAGACCCCGCGCCCTGAGGAACCCCGCGCTGTGGATTGCTAGAGACTCCGCCAGGCGGTGCTTGACAGTATCTACTTACCTCACTTTTTATATTTTACAAAAAGATAGGAAATACTTTTGCATTTATTATTTTGAAGTTTAGTGTATTTATTTCTGAAAGTTTGCATTTCATAAACCCAGGGCTGTTTTTTTTCTTAGAGAATAGGTACTCCCCCCTTCTGAGTCCCCACCCCTGAGCACCATCCCTTGGTTCCACCCCCAGCCCACCCCCAAGCACCATCCCTTGGTTCCACCCCCAACCCACCCCCAAGGACCATCCCTTGGTTCCACCCCCAACCCACCCCCTAGCACCATCCCTTGGTTCCACCCCCAACCCACCCCCGAGTACCATCCCTTGGTTCCACCCCCGAGTACCATCCCTTGGTTCCACCCCCAACCCACCCTCAAGGACCATCCCTTGGTTCCACCCCCAATTCACTCCCTAGCACCATCCCTTGGTTCCACCCCCAACCCACCCCCGAGTACCATCCCTTGGTTCCACCCCCTATCCATCTCTCATTACCGTCCCTTTTTAGTAAATACGAAACCAATTATCATTTTGTCGGGCCAAGTAATTTGTAGAATTTGTTACTGATAACAAGGAAGGCAGTATATTTGATTCCCTGCAACCAGGAACAATAGATCCCCAAGCAACAATAGACCCTCCTTGCAACAACAGACCCTCTAAAACAATTTGTCCCCCCAGCAACAATAAACACACCCAAGCAACAGCGGAATCCTGTTAGCAACAACAGAACCCTGTTAGCATCTCGTATCAGCCTTCATCAATAGATTCCTTCCCACAAGAGTAGATTCCTCCCAACAAGAATTGACCCCCAGCAACATAAGACCCAAGCCAGCAACAATAGATCACCTACAAGCAACAATAACCACCCAGGCAAGCAGTAGATCCTCCGCAACAACAGATCTCGTATCAGTCTGCATCAATAGATCCCTTCCCACAAGAATAGATTCCTCCCAGCAAAAATTGACCTCCAGCAACATAAGACCCAATCCAGCAACAATAGATCCTCTACAAGCAACAATAGACACCCAGGCAAGCAGTAGATCCTCCCAACAACACATCCCCCAGTGACAAGAGACCCCTAGCAGCCAGCCCCAATAGACCCTCCATCACACCCTAGCACCCCTTGCCATTACATGCTGGAGGTACACTGCATCCCCCCCCCCCCCACCGCGTTGCCGCTGATAAGCCCTGCATAACCCGCTGCACTAATATTGTGTGACATAAAAACCAGAACTACCGCTGCTTTGTTCTCCATGGTCTCTGCTTTCAGAAAATATATAACGTTTGGGGTTTTATGTTATTTTCAGGCCTAAAATGATTTTTAACCCCTTCAATACCGGGCACGTTTACCCACTTCCTGCCCAGGCCAATTTTCAGCTTTCAGCGCTGTCACACTTTGAATGACAATTGCGCTGTCATGCAACACTGTACCCATATGAAATTTTATCATTTAATTCACACAACTAGAGCTTTCTTTTGGTGGTATTTAATCACCGCTGGCATTTTTTTTTTGTTTTGGCAAATAAATGAAAAAAGACTGAAATGTTTGAACAACAGTGTTTCTTCTTTTCAGTTATAAAGTTTGCAAATAAATAATCTTTCTTCATAAACTTAAACCAAAATGTATTCTGCTACATTAACACAAAGTAGTGTATATTATTTATCGATTATTCCTGATCTACTGACGGCCAATCTCATTTCTTGAGGCTCAAAAATGTTAGGGCAGTGCAAATACCCCCAAATGTCAGGACGGTACAGATATCCCCCCAAATGTCAGGACGGTACAGATATCCCCCAAATGTCAGGACGGTACAGATATCCCCCAAATGTCAGGACGGTACAGATATCCCCCCAAATGTCAGGACAGTAGAAATCCCCCCAAATGTCAGGACAGTACAGATATCCCCCCAAATGTCAGTACAGTAGAAATCCCCCCAAATGTCAGGATAGTACAAATCCCCCCAAATGTCAGGACAGTACAAATCACCCCCAAATGTCAGGACAGTAGAAATCCCCCCCAAATGTCAGGACAATACAAATCCCCCCAAAACGTCAGGACAGTACAAATGTCCTCACCCTCCACCCCCAAATGTCAGGACAGTACAAATCCCCCCCAAATGTCAGGACAGTACAAATCCCCCCAAATATCAGGACGGTACAAATCCCCCCCAAATGATAGGACAGTACAAATCCCCCCAAATGTCAGCACAGTAGAAACCCCCCCCCCCCAAGGACCCCTTTTTGGAAAGTATACATGCTGCGGTATTTAATAAGAGGCACAACGAGTTTTTTAAAGTTGTAATTTTGAATGAATGAAATGAAAAAATAAACAATGTTCACTATTTTTTTTTTACACACTGTCACCAAAGCCAGGACAGCGTCATCATATAATTGGTGTGCTGGTGATCAAGGACACTGAATTTTTTTTTTTTTTTCAATTTTTTATTTTTGTATTTTTTATTACATTTTCTTTTACAAAAAGATCTGACCAGAGTAATATAATGCTACCAAAAGAACATTGTACTACTCTGGGGAAGTGATCAGTATATTTGTTCTTACACATTATGATTGTCTATAGCAGTGAATTTCCCAGTCATAGGCAAGCATTTAACTGAATGAAATCGATTCATTCAGTGGTTTTTGTTGTGATTAGCTGGGATTGGCCACAGCTAATCACATGGCACAGATGGGCTGTGATTGGCCCAGTCTGTACCATGTGATTACTGTGACCAATCACAGCTAGCAACACAATTAGCAACTCACAATCACAGCTAGCAACACAATTGTATACAATGGATGGTATGTAAGAAAGCCATCTATTGTTTATAGTTGTCACGTGACCTGCTGTGATTGGTCACAATGGTCACATGGTTCTGGCAATGGGCCTGTACACAGATTGTTCATTTGCTGGTGACAGATCTCGCACGTGAGGAAGTGATCCGGGAGGATGTCATATGACACCCACCTGGGTTGACGAAAGTCCTGCTCGGCCATCAATTTTCTATTGGCTGGGCAGGAACTGGTTGCACGTGTGCAAAATTGACTCTGGCAATGAAAAGAGCTCCATAGGGTATAGTGGTCGGAAAATTCCGCAATGGTTTATGCAGTGGGGTATTTAGACTTTGTGTTGCCCTAGGCATAGGGGGAGGGGGGCTCCCCCAATGAGAGAGCGAGAGTATGTGTATGTATATATATGATTCTCTTTCTCCCTCTCTCCTCTCCCCCTCTCTTCCTTCTCTCTTCCCCCCTCTCTCTCCCTCACTCTTGAACCCTCTCTCCCCCCTACCTCTCTTCCCCTCTCTCTCTCTCTCTCCCCCCTCCCTCTCTTTCCTCTCTCTCTCTTCCCTCTCTCTCTCTTCCCTCTCTTCCCTCTCGCTCTCTCTTTTCCCTCTGTCTCTCTTCCACCTCTCTCTTCCCTCTTTTCTCTCTCTCCTGCCCCCTTTTTCTCTCCCCTCTCCCCCCCTCTCTATCTTCTCTCTCTTCCCTCTCTCTCTTCTCTCTTTTCCCTCTTTCTCTCTTCCCTCTATCTCTTCCCTCTATCTCTTCCCTCTCTCTCTCTCTTCCTCTCACTCTTCCCCCCCTCTCTCTTCCCTTTCTCTCTTCCCTCTCTCTCTTCCCCCTCTCTTCCCCCCCTCTCTCTCTTCCCCCCCTCTCTCCCTTCTCTTCCCTCTCCCCCCCCCTCTCTCTCTCTCTCTCTTCGTTCTCTTCCCTCTCTCTACCCTCTCTATCTCTCTCCCCTCCTCTCTCTCCCCTCCCCCTCTCTCTTTCTCCTTTTCTCTCTCTCTCACTCACTCCCTCCTCTCTCTCTCTCTTCTCTCTCCTCTCTCTCTTCCCCCTTCCCCCCCTCTCTCTCTTTCTCTCTCTCTCCTCTCTCTCTCTCTCTCTCTCCTGCCCCCTCCCTCTCTCCCCCCCCTCTCTCTCCTCTGTCCCCCATCTCCCCCCCCCTCTCTCTCTCTCCTCTCTCTCCCTCCCCCCTTCTCTCCCCCCCTCTCTCCTCTCTCCCCCATCTCTCTCTCTCCTCTCTCTCTCCCTCTCTCTTCTCTCTCTCTCCTCTCTCTTCTCTCTCTCCTGTCCCCCCCTCCCTCTCTCTTCTCTCTCCCTCCCCCCTTCTCTCTCTCTCCCCTCCCCCCTCTCTCCTCTCTCCCCCATCTCTCTCTCTCTCCTCTCTCTCTCCCTCTCTCTTCTCTCTCTCTCTCCTCTCTCTCTCCCTCTCTCTTCTCTCTCTCTCTACTCTCTCTTCTCTCTCTCTCTCTCTCCTGTCCCCCCCTCCCTCTCTCTCTCTCTCTCTCCCCCCTCTCTTCTATCTCTCTCATTTGATTTTGTTTCTCTTGCAGGCTCCCTTTACCCTCCAGCCAAACCTTCGGTAACCATTTTCAAAATCACCTTCTGGCTGGGATACTTCAACAGCTGCATCAATCCCGTGATCTACCCGTGTTCCAGCCGAGAGTTCCGGAAGGCCTTCCAGAACATTCTGCACGCCCGCTGCTCAAATCGGAGGCAGGCCTCCAGCAAGTACTCCTCGGGGTTCATCCTGAGCAGTCCGGTGCACCGCAGTCCGGACGAGCACCGAGACGTGGTGAGGATCCCAGTGGGTTCCGGAGAGACGTTCTACAAGATCACCAAGTCTGACGGAGTCTGCGAATGGAAGTACTTTTCCCCGGTCCCCAGCCCGTCCTCGCCCTACGGAGCGCCGAAGGACTTCACAAACTGTTCGACGGCCAGGGTGAGCAGCAAGTCGATTTTGCGGACCTGCTGTTGCGTTGGCACGGAGCCGGCGCGTACTCACCACAACATCCCCACCATTAAAATACATACGATCTCCGTGAGTGAGAATGGGGAGCCGGTCTGAGGTTGGGTGGGCAGGGCGTAGACATCGAGTCTAGTATGGTGCATGCCGAGCGGAAGTCACATGACCGTACTTCACCGACCTGTCCGGGCAAGCTCCCACCAGCACCCTTTTACATTCCATTTTGATCTGAGCCTCATTTTTATCGCTTGTTGCTGACGAATCGAGAACGCGTGGAACCTCAACCGACGACTTCTGCTGCTATAACGGCACCTTGGAGACGGATGCATGAACCGAAACGTTAAAAAGCCTCCGCGGTGCTCTGTAAATGCAAAATAAAATGTAATGGAAGTCGGAGAACGAAATGCCAAATACAGCCGACTCTATTGATGCGCCGTGGTTGTGTGCGCGCGGTTCATGCAGAGTTCATGTGCCGCGCAAACAGGTGGAAAACGACCAAAAATGGTTCCGGGTTATTGATCGCCCATCTGCAGTTGGCTCGTGATAGCGACATCATTACACGGGAACAGATACTAGAAGGTTCCGCGTGACACGCCACGCAGTGTGCCGGCGAGATCATACAACCGGTTAGCGATTTAAAAAAAAAAAGAAATTTTTCAATTTAAAAAAAAAAGGAAAATAAAGATCTTAAAAGATATTTGAACCCGAGATCGAACTTTTTATATAATTCACCCGACAAGTCCTTGGATCCTGCCAGGTGCAATGCAGAAATGCGCATGTTCCTACAACGCTCAAACAAAAAAAAAACAAAGCAGTTGATTTGCAGGCGCATGGCGGTGCCAATAATTCCAAGTAAATGAGGGGAAGCTTCACTTTGCAAAGAATACCCAATCACATGCAAGGGAAATTTAAAAAAAAAAGATTTTTGCAGATGATTGGATGATGGAAGCCAGCAGAGCTTCCTGTCATTTGCTAAGCTCTGGTGCACATGGAAAGTGCTCGGGCTATTTGCCTTTAATAAATTAATTCCTAATGGCACCCCAACGCACCAAAGTACATGCGTTCTGGTGCGGCACAATTTAGGAAAAACGGTCATGCACTCATTTTGTGTGATTTTTGGACACAAGAGATGAATGGGTTGCCCTACACGCCAAATACACATGCGCACCGTTGCACATGCAGACTATGGGGTGGATGTACTAAAGGCAAATAGACCGTACACTTCGCAAGGGCAGTTGCACTCTGCAAGGGTAGTAGCTCCAGAGCTTAGTAAGTGAGGGGAAGCTTCACTTTGCAAAGGATACCCAATCACATGCAGGGAAAATTGAAAAGAAAAATAGATTTTTGCAGATGATTGGATAATGGAAGCCAGTAGAGCTTCCTGTCATTTGCTAAGCTCCGGTGCACATGCCAAGTGCTCGGGTTATTTGCCTTTAGCAAAGGAAACTATGGGGCAAATAACCCGAGCACTTTGCATGTGCACCGGAGCTTAGCAAATGACAGGAAGCTCTGCTGGCTTCCATCATCCAATTATCTGCAAAAATCTCTTTTTTTTTTCAATTTCCCCTGCATGTGATTGGGTATCCTTTGCAAAGTGAAGCTTCCGCTCATTCACTAAGCTCTGGAGAAACTGCACTTTGCAAAGTACACAGTCTATTTGCCTTTAGTAAGTCTACCCCTTAGTCTTTAGCAAAGGAAACTATGGGGGTAGATTTTATTAAAGGCAATTAGCCCGAGTACTTTGCATGTGCACCGGAGCTTAGCAAATGACAGGAAGCTCTACTGGCTTCCATCATCCAATCATCTGCAAAAATCTTTTTTTTTTTTAATTTTCCCTGCATGTGATTGGGTATTCTTTGCAAAGTGAAGCTTCCCCTCATTCACTAAGCTCTGGAGAAACTGCAGTTTGCAAAGTACACCGTCTATTTGCCTTTAGTAACTCCACCCCATAGTCTTTAATAAAATCTACCCCCTTAGTTTCCTTTGCTAAAGACAATGGGGTGGAGTTACTAAAGGCAAATAGACCGTGTACTTTGCAAAGTGGAGTTTTTCCAGTGCTTAGTAAATGAGGGGAAGCTTCACTTTGCAAAGGATACCCAATCACATGCAGGGAAAATAAAAAAAAAATGAGATTTTTGCAGATGATTGGATGATGGAAGCCAGCGGAGCTTCCTGTCATTTGCTAAGCTCCGGTGCACATGCAAAGTGCTCGGGTTATTTGCCTTTAGCAAAGGAAACTATGGTGGTTGATTTTATTTTCTGTTAATCAGCACAAGGGATGGAACTTCAGTGAGGGGGGCCCCTTGTGCTGATGGCTGCTCTCTTAGAATAAAGTGATCCTAAAGGTTCATTTTTATTTTTTTTTAAATAACAAACATGTCTATACTTACCTGCTGTGTGCAGAGAGAAGCCCCGATCATCCTCTTCTCAGGTCCTCCACCAGCGCTCCTGGCTCCTCCTTCCTGTCGGGTGCCCCCATAGCGAGCTTCTTGCTATGGGGGCACCTGACAGGAAGGAGGAGCCACCCAAGCAGGCGCACTCCTGGGCTGCTGCTCTGTGTGTTCATTCACACATGGAACTGCGGTTTGGCCCTGCCCCCATCTCATTGGCTCGCTGGCTGTGATCGGCAGCCAATGAGGTGGCAGAGACCTGGGACGGCCGAGGAGGTTCTTGTGCACATTGCTGGATCGCGATGGGGCTCAGGTAAGTATTGTGGGGAGGGGGGCTGGGGGGATGTGGGGGGGATGCAGCACACAGAAGGTTTTTTACCTTCATGCATAGAATGCACGCAGATCCAAAAACCTTGAGCGGTAATCTTCGGGGGGTTAATGTGCCGTTCCTGCCCCCCTCCTCTATTCACAGGAACTGTACTGTAGCTTCCTTCAATGAAAATGCTCTATGAATGAAGGAGGCGGACCTTCCCACACAGAAGGAAAATATATTTTAAAAATATTCTTCCCAAATATATCGCCATATATTTTATATGCCACGATTTTGGCCGTATTCGGTATTCAAAATATATTTCAATAAATACAGTCGGGATGTACCGGGTGATTGGAAAGTAACTCCTTATTTTAAACTATTTATACAATTTTTATATGAAGTTACTTTTTTCTCAATTCTTTAATGTATGCTCCTTAATCTATGACAATTAAATCTGCGACATCATGAATGCCGAAAGGTATCTCGCTATCCTGCAAGATGAAATCTGGCCAGTTGTCAATACCTGGGAGAACATTGAAGACTTGATTTTTCTGCAAGATGGTGTCCTCCACATGTGGCTATTATTATTATTATTATTATACAGTATTTATATGGCGCTAAAAGGTTTGCTCAGCGCTGTGCATTATAGTGGGGGACAGAAAATGAGACAAGACAGTAACAAAACAAAACACGAGGGGGTCAAGGGCCCTGCTCTTTCGAGCTTACAATCTAGGAGGGAGGGGATAGAGGTACAGGAGGAAGTGGCTGTGGGGGATGGAGTGGTAGGAGATCAGCTGTTAGGTGAGGGTGGTGTAGGCTTCCCTGAAGAGATGGGTTTTCAGGGTGCGCCTAAAGGTGAGGAGGGAAGGTGACAGTCTGATGGATTGGGGTAGTGAGTTCCAGATGATGGGGGAAGTCCTGGAGAAGTCCTGCAGTCGGGTGTGGGAGGTGGAGACCAGGGAGCTAGAAAGTAGGAGGTCTTGTGAGGAGGAAAGATTACGGGTAGGGAGGTATTTGGGTATCAGGTCTGTGAGGTAGTTTGGGGCAGCATTATTGATCGTGAATGGCTGAAGGAACATTTTCCCGGGAGATGGTTGGGTCGACGTGGTCCGCATGAGTGGCCGGCCACAAGTCCTGATTTAACACCCTGCGACTTTTTTCTTTGGGGTTGGTTGAAGAAACAAGTTTACTCTACGAAACCAAAGACTTTAGAAGAACCTGAAGGGCGACTACGAGAAGTTATTTGTGCCACAAGAGTTCCTGCGAAGATCAGTTGATGAGATTCCCGAGCGGCTTCAGAAGCTGCAGGCGAATGCTGGTGCACATATCGAATTCTAAATAAAACTCCATGTTTTGTGTGTTCTTCTCATATTCATTTTTTGCAAAAATAATGATTAAAAAGTAAATATAATATTTTTAAAATAAGGAGTTACTTTTCAATCACCCTGTGTGTATATATGTTTCCCCTGTGTATATATATATATATATATATATATACAGGGGAAACTCAAAAAATTAGAATATGGTGCAAAAGTTCATTTATTTCAGTGCAGCAACTTAAAAGGTGAAACTAATATATGAGACTCATTCCATGCAAAGCAAGATAGTTCCAGCCGTGATTTGTCATCATTGTGATGATTATGGCTTACAGCTCATGAAAACCCCAAATCCACAATCTCAGAAAATGAGAATATTGTGAAAAGGTGGAATAATCTCAGCTCAAACAGACCTGGTCTGTCCTCAGTGGTCCAAAGTCCTCTTTTCTGATGAGACAACTTTTGCATCTCATTTGGAAACCAAGGACCCCGAGTATGGAGGAAGAATGGAGAGGCACAAGGACCCCGAGTATGGAGGAAGAATGGAGAGGACCAAGGACCCCGAGTATGGAGGAAGAATGGAGAGGCCCAAGGACCCCAAGTTTGGAGGAAGAATGGAGAGGCCCAAGGACCCCGAGTATGGAGGAAGAATGGAGAGGCACAAGGACCCGGAGTATGGAGGAAGAATGGAGAGGCCCAAGGACCCCGACTATGGAGGAAGAATGGAGAGGCCCAAGGACCCCGAGTATGGAGGAAGAATGGAGAGGCACAAGGACCCCGAGTATGGAAGAAGAATGGAGAGGCACAAGGACCCCGAGTATGGAGGAAGAATGGAGAGGCACAAGGACCCCGAGTATGGAGGAAGAATGGAGAGGCCCAAGGACCCCGAGTATGGAGGAAGAATGGAGAGGCCCAAGGACCCCGAGTATGGAGGAAGAATGGAGAGGCCCAAGGACCCCGAGTATGGAGGAAAAATGGAGAGGCCCAAGGACCCCGAGAATGGAGGAAGAATGGAGAGGCCCAAGGACCCCGAGTATGGAGGAAAAATGGAGAGGCCCAAGGACCCCGAGTATGGAGGAAGAATGGAGAGGCACACACTGAAAGATGCTTGAAGTCCAGTGTGAAGTTTCCACAGTCTGTGTTGATTTGGGGAGCCATGTCATCTGCTGGTGTTGGCCCACTGTGCTTCATTAAGTCCAGGGTCAACGCAGCCGTCTACCAGGAGATTTTGGAGCACTTCATGCTTCCTTCCGCAGACCAGCTATATGGGGACGCTGACTTCATTTTCCAGCAGGACTTGGCTCCGCCCACACTGCCAAAAGCACTAAAACCTGGTTCAATGACCGTGGGATTACTGTGCTTGATTGGCCAGCAAACTCACCTGACCTGAACCCCATAGAGAATCTATGGGGCATTGCCAAGAGAAAGATGAGAGACATGAGACCGAACAATGCAGAAGAGCTGAAGGCCGCTATTGAAGCATCCTGGTCTTCCATAACACCTCAGCAGTGCCACAGGCTGATAGCTTCCATGCCACGCCGCATTGAGGCAGTAATTGCTGCACAAGGGGCCCAAACCAAGTACTGAGTACATATGCAGCTTCTACTTTTCAGAGGTGCGATATTGTTCTATGTACAATCCGTGTTTTATTGATTGCATGGAATATTCTAATTTTCTGAGATTGTGGATTTCATGAGCTGTAAGCCATAATCATCACAATGATGACAAATCACGGCTGGAACTATCTTGCTTTGCATGGAATGAGTCTCATATATTAGTTTCACCTTTTAAGTTGCTGCACTGAAATAAATGAACTTTTGCACCATATTCTCATTTTTCGAGTTTCACCTGTATATATATACATATACATACACACACACACATATATATATATATTCAATAGAATTGGCCGGTACTATACATTTCACAAGTTATTCTTTCCCATTCCAATAATTCAATGAACTTCGTCTCAAGGCGCCCCCAAAGAGAGGATGTTCTATAAATACACCCCATAATGAGGGGGAGTCTCCGCACCAAGGACACAAAACCCAAGGGGGGGGGACTAACCCCAACACTGTATCCAAAATTAATTTGCATTTGGATATATTGTAACCCTTCGTAACATTCCAGTAACACCCCCCATCACTGTAGAGACTGATTTTGGGGGCAAAAAAACATTATTGTTTCTTATTTGTTACAAAATTTATGTATAAATGAGACAAAAAAAAGTGAAGTTCCCATTCACAGAAAGGCTAAAATATTTGACCTCTTAACAATATTTCAGTATTTTTTTTTAGTCCCAAATCATTAGTGTAGAAATTAATTTTGGGAAAATCCAGATACTGTCTCTCATTTGCAAAATTTATGTATAAAATTAGTCTGCACTCCAAAAAAGGCTATAAAAGCCTAAAGGTGGTAAAATATTTATACTGATCCTTTGTCATTATTATTTTTTTATACACATTTTATTAGTCCCAGACCATCATTGTAAAGGTTAATTTTGGAAAAAAAACAATATTGTTTCTCATTTGCAAAATTGATGTACAAAATGAGAGTGAAGGTTCACGTTCATGGAAAGGCTACACAAGCCAAGCCTAGGGTGGTAAAACATTTTGTACAAATTCTTTTTCATTATTATTACATTTTTTGGAAATTTAGAAGTTTTGATTTGTCCCAGACATCACTGTAGAGACTGATTTTGGGGGGAAAAAAAACAAACATTCTTTCTTACTTGTTACAAAATGTGTGTGTAAAATGAGAAAAAAAAGTGATGTTCCCAATTCACAGAAAGGCTAAAATATTTTATCTCTGTCAACAATATTTCATTTTTTTTAATCCCAAACCATTAATGTAGAGATTAATTTTGGAAAAATCCAGATACTGTCTCTCATTTGCAAAATTTATGTATAAAATTAGTCCGCACTCCTAAAAAGGCTATAAAAGCCTAAAGGTGGTAAAATATTTATACTGATCCTTTGTTATTATTATTTTTTTATACACATTCTATTAGTCCCAGACCATCATTGTAAAGATTCATTATGTAAAAAAAAAAACAATATTGTTTCTCATTTGCAAAATTTATGTACAAAATGAGACTGAAGGTTGACGTTCATGGAAACTACACAAGAAACATTTTATACCAATTATTTGTCAATATTATTTCTTTTTTTTTTAAATCTAAAAGTTTTAATTTGGCCCAGACCATCACTGTAGAGACTGATTTTGGGGGGAAAAAAACATTATTGCTTTTTATTTGTTACAAAATTTATGTGTAAAATGAGCCTAAAAAAACCCGACGTTTACATTCACAGAAAGGCTAAAATATTTTACCTTTGTCAACCATACTTTACTTTTTTTCTTTTTTTTTTTTTAGTCCCAGACCATTAGTGTAGAGATAAATTTTGGAAAAATCCATGCAATGTGCAAAATTTATGTAAATGAGATTAAAGAAATCAAGTCCACATTCATGGAGAGGCTAGTAAAACATTTATACCAATCCTGTTATTATTATTATTATTTTTTTTTTTTTCACAGAATATTTTTTCAAACGAAAACACGAGATGACTTCATAAGCCTGTATCTGCTCTTTCACTGTCCAATCACAGAACGAGGGATACTGTCCAATCACAGGATGGGGGATACTGTCCAATCACAGAATGGGGGATACTGTCCAATCACAGGACGGGGGATACTGTCCAATCACAGGACGGGAGATACTGCCAATCACAGAATGAGGGATACTGTCCAATCATAGGATGGGATATACTGTCCAATCACAGGATGGGGATACTGTCCAATCGCAGGACGAGGGATACTGTCCAATCACAGAATGAGGGATACTGTCCAATCAAAGGATGGGATATACTGTCCAATCACAGAACGGGGGATACTGTCCAATCGCAGGACGGGGGATACTGTCCAATTACAGGACGGGGGATACTGTCCAATTACAGGACGGGGGATACTGTGTAAATCTCAGGATTGGTGGACAGAATTACAGATCCTTTGACAGGTAAAGCGGCTCCCGTATATTTGGTGTGTTGTGGGGTCGGGAGTCGATCGCTCAGAGTTTGGCTTTCATTGATACATTTATAAAGACAAAAGTGCCTAAAAGTATAAAATGAACACTTGTGGGGAGATTTCAGCTTCAGATGTTATGATTACAGTACATGGAAATAAATGAAGGCAACAAAATGTTACAAAACTTCGAATACTTTTCTTGAAGACATTAAAATCCTTCCTATCTGCACCTTTTTCACCTGCATTAGATGTCCATGGATCATGTATTCTCCTGGTGTCATTGATAAGATGAACACCGATCATTCAGTCCTGTGGTGTCATTCATAAGATGTACATTGGTCATGTATTCTCATGGTGTCATTCATAAGATGAACATCGATCAGTCACTCCTGTGGTGTCATTCATGAGATGTACATTGATCATTTAGTCATGTGGTGTCATTCATAAGATGTACATTGCTCTTGTAGTCTCATGGTGTCATTCATAAAATGTACATCAATCATTTAGTTTCATGGTGTCATTCATAAGATAAACATCGATAATGTAGTCTCATGGTGTCATTCATAAAATGGACATTGATCTTGTAGTCTTGTGGTGTCATTCATAAGATGAAAAATGATCATGTAGTCTCATGGTGTCATTCATAAGATGTACATGGATCATTTAGTCTTGTGGTGTCATTCATAATCTGTACATTGATCCTGTAGTCTCATGATGTCATTCATAATCTGTACATTGATCCTGTAGTCTCATGGTGTCATTCATAATCTGTACATTGATCCTGTAGTCTCATGATGTCATTCATAATCTGTACATTGATCCTGTAGTCTCATGGTGTCATTCATAATCTGTACATTGATCCTGTAGTCTCATAGTGTCATTCATAATCTGTACATTGATCCTGTAGTCTCATGGTGTCATTCATAATCTGTACAGTGATCCTGTAGTCTCATGGTGTCATGTATTGCCCTGTACACAGCCTATAGTAGAGTAAATCTTCACATTCTTCTGTCTGTGAGGCGCCATGGCACTGCACAGGTTAATGCATGACCTCTGTCTGCAGTGAGAGGACTGACACTCCCTGTGAAGAGACTACCTATCCCACAATCCCCGGGTCTAGTGATCTGCATGGAAGAGCTACACAGTCATCAGATCTGACACCGACACAGGCAGGCAGAGCAATTACCAGAGAGATCACCTTGCTGGAAGAGATGTGTTTCGTCATTCGCACTCACCCATCTGTGATACAAAAGCGGGGGATGGTGAGGCATGGATTGGACAGTGTGTGACCAGGACCGGGAAGTTGTCTGTCCCTTTAGTAGATAGGGACAAGGTGGGTGAATGAATACATGGACATAAGGGGATCGATCAGCCATGTATGATCTTTGTCTCCCTCCTTTAGATTTATCAAATCTATGAAACAGGAGGACGAACCTAAACAGCCCATTTGTATCAGATGGGACAGGGCCTTGCACTGCATCGCCTGGGCAGGAGATCAATCGTTTACATCGATCGGCAGCACTTAGATGCTCTGTTCATGGAGATGATCATCTTTCAATCAATCAGATTATGAGATTACATGGCGGACACAGATGTGACTGATAACCTTTGAATGTAAGTATCTTATCGAACAAAATCCAGACAGTATATACAGCCATGGCCAGTTGGTGAAAGAAGAGCGATCCAAAATTCCAGAAGAGACGTGGAAGAAACTCATCGATGGTGACAGGAGGACATCGATTTCAGTGATTTTTTCCAAGGGGTGTGCGACCAAATATTACACCGCTCAAAGGAATGAAAGGAACACTTTGTAATCAGAGGGCAGCATCACTCCTGGGATATTTATCTGGTCAGTCTAGTAGCAGAAAGGGTTACATAGTTACATAGTTAGTCTGGCTGAAAAAAGACAAAAGTCCATCCAGTTCAATCAAAAAAAAAAAAAAAAAAAAGTTATAATCCTACACCCACAGTTGATCCAAAGGAAGGCACAATATCCAGCAAAGCATGATCCAATCTGCTCCTGCAGGGAAAAGATTCCTTCCTGATCCCCCGAGAGGCAATCGGATATTCCCTGGATCAACTTTCCCTATAAATGTTATATCCAGTTATATTCTGTGTATCCAAGAAAGGATCCAGGACTTTCCTACAGCAATCCACTGAGCTGGCCACAACCAACTCTGGAGGGAGTCTATTCCACATTCTCACAGCTCTGACTGTGAAGAAACCTTTCCGTGTTTGGAGATTACATTTCTTTTCCTCCAGATGTAAAGAGCTCCCCCTTGTCCTCTGTGATGACCTCAGGGGGAATAACTACACTGAGTTCACTATATGGACCACTGATGGATTTATACATGGAGATCATATCCCCCCCCCTTATGTATTATACATGGAGATCGTATCCCCCCCTTATGTACTATACATGGAGATCATATCCCCCTTATGTATTATACATGGAGATCACATCCCCCTTATGTATTATACATGGAGATCATATCCCCCCTTATGTATTATACATGGAGATCATATCCCCCCTTATGTATTATACATGGAGATCATATCCCCCCCTTATGTATTATACATGGAGATCATATCCCCCTTATGTATTATACATGGAGATCATATCCCCCCCTTATGTATTATACATGGAGATCATATCCCCCCCTTATGTATTATACATGGAGATCATATCCCCCCTTATGTATTATACATGGTGATCATATCCCCCCTTATGTATTATACATGGAGATCATATCCCCCCTTATGTATTATACATGGAGATCATATCCCCCCTTATGTATTATACATGGAGATCATATCCCCCCCCCTTATGTATTATACATGGAGATCATATCCCCCCCTTATGTATTATACATGGAGATCATATCCCCCCCTTATGTATTATACATGGAGATCATATCCCCCCCTTATGTGTTATACATGGAGATCATATCCCCCCTTATGTGTTATACATGGAGATCATATCCCCCCTTATGTGTTATACATGGAGATCATATCCCCCCTTATGTATTATACATGGAGATCCTATCCCCCCTTATGTATTATACATGGAGCTCCTATCCCCCCTTATGTATTATGCATGGAGATCATATCCCCCTTATGTATTATACATGGAGATCATATCCCCCCTTATGTATTATACATGGAGATCCTATCCCCCCTTATGTATTATACATGGAGATCATATCCCCCCCTTATGTATCATACATGGAGATCATATCCCCCCTTATGTATCATACATGGAGATCATATCCCCCCTTATGTATTATACATGGTGATCATATCCCCCCTTATGTATTATACATGGAGATCATATCCCCCCTTATGTATTATACATGGAGATCATATCCCCCTTATGTATTATACATGGAGATCATATCCCCCCTTATGTATTATACATGGAGATCATATCCCCCCTTATGTATTATACATGGAGATCATATCCCCCCTTATGTATTATACATGGAGATCATATCCCCCTTATGTATTATACATGGAGATCATATCCCCCCTTATGTATTATACATGGAGATCATATCCCCCCCTTATGTATTATACATGGAGATCATATCCCCCCTTATGTATTATACATGGAGATCATATCCCCCCTTATGTATTATACATGGAGATCATATCCCCCTTATGTATTATACATGGAGATCATATCCCCCCTTATGTATTATACATGGAGATCATATCCCCCCCTTATGTATTATACATGGAGATCATATCCCCCCTTATGTATTATACATGGTGATCATATCCCCCCTTATGTATTATACATGGAGATCATATCCCCCCTTATGTATTATACATGGAGATCATATCCCCCTTATGTATTATACATGGAGATCATATCCCCCCTTATGTATTATACATGGAGATCATATCCCCCCTTATGTATTATACATGGAGATCATATCCCCCCTTATGTATTATACATGGAGATCATATCCCCCTTATGTATTATACATGGAGATCATATCCCCCCTTATGTATTATACATGGAGATCATATCCCCCCTTATGTATTATACATGGAGATCATATCCCCCCTTATGTATTATACATGGGGATCATATCCCCCCCTTATGTATTATACATGGAGATCATATCCCCCCTTAATCTCCTCTTCTCAGTAGAGAATACATTCAGTTCCTCTAATCTTTCCTCATAGCCGATCTCCTCCATGCCTCGTATCAGTTTGGTTGCCCTTCTCTGTACTTTCTCCAGTTCCCCAATGTTCTTTTTGTGAATTGGTGCCCAAAACTGAACTACATAGTCCAGATGAGGTGTTACTGATAATTTGTACCAGGGGGGGGGGGAGGGATGATATCTCTCTCTCTGGAGTCTATACCTCTCCTAATACATGAGAGTATTTTGCTCTCTTCAGAACCTGCAGCTTGGCATTGTTGCCATTATTAAACTTGTGATCTACCAGAACCCCCAGATCCTTCTCCACCATTGCCCCCCCCAGATCCTTCTCCACCATTGTCCCCCCAGATCCTTCTCCATCATTGACCCTACAGATCTTTCTCCATCATTGACCCCCCAGATCTTTCTCCATCATTGACCACCCCAGATCCTTATCCACTATTGACCACCCCAGATCCTTTTCCACCATCGACCCCCCCAGATCCTTCTCCACCATTGCCCCCCCAGATCCTTCTCCACCATTGCCCCCCCAGATCCTTCTCCATCATTGACCCCACAGATCTTTCTCCATCATTGACCCCACAGATCTTTCTCCATCATTGACCACCCCAGATCCTTATCCACTATTGACCACCCCAGATCCTTTTCCACCATTGACCACCCCAGATCCTTTTCCACCATTGACCCCCCAGATCCTTCTCCATCATTGACCCCCCCAGATCCTTCTCCACCATTAACCCCCCCAGTTGTACCCCCCTAGTATGTATGATGCATATTCTTAGCCCCCAAGTGCAGAACCTTACATTTATGAACATTAACCCTCATTGGCCCCATAGTCCCCCAATTACACAGAGCATTGAGGTCGGCTTGTAAGTTGGAGACATCCTGTAAGGACGTTATTCCCCGGCACAGCTTGGTGTCATCTGCAAAGACTGGAATCCCCAACCCTATATTGTATATAAATATATTAAAAAGTAAGGGTACCAACACCAAACCTTGGGGTACCCCAATAATAACACTCAACCTTGGGGTACCCCACTACTAACACTGAACCTTGGGGTACACCACTGAACCTTGGGGTACACCACTGACAACACTGAACCTTGGGGTACACCACTGACAACACTGAACCTTGGGGTACGCCACTGACAACACTGAACCTTGGGGTACGCCACTGACACCCCTAGACCATTCAGAGTATGAATCATTAACCACTACTCTCTGAATACCATCTTTTAGCCAGTTTTCTATCCATTTACATTTGGATTTTTCCAGCCCGTAGACTTTACCTTACACATTAGCCGTGTGTGGGGAACTGTGTCAGACGCTTTTGCAAAATCCAAGTATACCACGTCCACCGCCACCCCTCTGTCCAAGTATACCACGTCCACCGCCACCCCTCTGTCCAAGTATAGCACGTCCACCGCCACCCCTCTGTCCAAGTATACCGCATCCACCGCCACCCCTCTGTCCAAGTATACCACGTCCACCACCACCCCTCTGTCCAAGTATACCACGTCCACCGCCACCCCTCTGTCCAAGTATACCGCGTCCACCGCCACCCCTCTGTTCAAGTATACCGCGTCCACCGCCACCCCTCTGTCCAAGTATACCGCGTCCACCGCCACCCCTCTGTTCAAGTATACCGCGTCCACCGCCACCTCTCTGTCCAAGTATACCGCGTCCACCGCCACCCCTCTGTCCAAGTATACCGCGTCCACCGCCACCCCTCTGTCCAAGTATACCAAGTCCACCGCCACCCCTCTGTCCAAGTATACCAAGTCCACCGCCACCCCTCTGTCCAAGTATACCAAGTCCACGGCCACCCCTCTGTCCAAGTATACCACGTCCACCGACACCCCTCTGTCCAAGTATACCAAGTCCACTGCCACCCCTCTGTCCAAATATACCAAGTCCACTGCCACCCCTCTGTCCAAGAATACCACGTCCACTGCCACCCCTCTATCCAAGTATACCAGGTCCACCACCACCCCTCTGTCCAAGTATACCACATCCACCACCACCCCTCTGTCCAAGTATACCAAGTCCACCGCCACCCCTCTGTCCAAATATACCAAGTCCACTGCCACCCCTCTGTCCAAGTATACCAGGTCCACCACCACCCCTCTGTCCAAGTATACCACATCCACCACCACCCCTCTGTCCAAGTATACCAAGTCCACTGCCACCCCTCTGTCCAAATATACCAAGTCCACTGCCACCCCTCTGTCCAAGTATACCAGGTCCACCACCACCCCTCTGTCCAAGTATACCACATCCACCACCACCCCTCTGTCCAAGTATACCACATTCACAACCACCCCTCTGTCCAAGTATACCATGTCCACCGCCACCCCTCTGTCCAAGTATATCATGTCCACCGCCACCCCTCTGTCCAAGTATACCACGTCCACCGCCACCCCTCTGTCCAAGTATACCACGTCCACCGCCACCCCTCTGTCCAAGTATACCACATCCCCCACCACCCCTCTGTCCAAGTATACCAAGTCCACTGCCACCCCTCTGTCCAAATATACCAAGTCCACTGCCACCCCTCTGTCCAAGTATACCACATCCACCACCACCCCTCTGTCCAAGAATACCAAGTCCACTGCCACCCCTCTGTCCAAATATACCAAGTCCACTGCCACCCCTCTGTCCAAGTATACCACATCCACCACCACCCCTCTGTCCAAGTATACCAGGTCCACCGCCACCCCTCTGTCCAAGTATACCACATCCACCACCACCCCTCTGTCCAAGTATACCAAGTCCACCGCCACCCCTCTGTCCAAATATACCAAGTCCACTGCCACCCCTCTGTCCAAGTATACCAGGTCCACCACCACCCCTCTGTCCAAGTATACCACATCCACCACCACCCCTCTGTCCAAGTATACCACATTCACAACCACCCCTCTGTCCAAGTATACCATGTCCACCGCCACCCCTCTGTCCAAGTATACCACGTCCACCGCCACTCCTCTGTCCAAGTATACCACTTTGATTTTCGGGGTGTCTTTGAATTCAGTCCTCTGTAGGTCGATCATTTTCATTTCCATCAATGGATGGGGCATCCTTACGTTCCTCACCCATCACCCAGTCCATGTCAGTGTAGAGATCCAGCAGGAGATTTGTCCCCATTGAGATCTGATGGGTTTTCAGAGTCTTCCTCTCATTTTTCGGAGCCGTGTACTTTGTAAACCCGGGCGTTCGGTAGGAGAAAGTGGATCGGTCATCATCGGAGAGTTTTCCATCAAATGGCAGAAAGTGTACAAAAAACATAAACAAGTCATAAATCTCCAGAGGGGAAAATGTTAACTAAAGTGCAAAATAACTTCCATAAATCTGAAGACACATAGCGCTGAATCCAGCTGTTGACATGATTTAAAATAAATTCTACACGGCAATATTTCTGCCCCTTCCGAGCTGTTCTTCCATTGGTTAGGCTGACAACTATAATGCACGGTAACAAATGTCTATATTAAAAGGATAAATGTTTATATAAGGAGATGCCGGGTTCAGCGTGCACATACCGGTGCGTTTCAAGATGATTAACTACTTGACCTCCTTCATAGCCAGGGAATTTGCCCTACTTTAACTGCCAATTGTTCAGTACTGCAACACTACCCAGTACAATTGCTATTATTTTTTCCCACAAATAGAGCTTTCTTTGCTTTTCATTTTTGTGCTATATACAGTCACTGCCAAAAATCTTGTGTGCCCCCCCCCCCCCCCCCCCACCATTTCTGTCAGATAACGCACCACTTCACCCAGAAAATTGATGCAATTACAAATGTTTCAGCATTTTCATGTTTATTTCTTTTGTTTGTATTGGTGTGACACAAAAAAGTGGAGAAACAAAAAGCCAAATCTGACACGTTCCACACAAAACCCCAAAAATGGACCAGACAAAATGATTGGCATCCTTCATGTAATATTTGGTCGCACACCCCTTGGGAAAATAAACTGAACTCAATGGCTTCCTGTGACCATCAATGAGTTTCTTCCACCTCTCTACTGGAATTTTGGATCGCTCTTCTTTCACCAACTGCTCCAGGTCTCTCAGATTAGAAGGGTTCCTTTTCCCAACTGATGTTCTGAGATCTCTCTACAGGAGCTCTGTGAGATGGAGATCTGGACTCATTGCTGGCCAGTTCAGTCCCCTCCAGCGCTTTGTCTGAAACCATTTCTGGGGGCTCTTTGATGTGTGCTTTGGGTCATTGTCCTGCTGGAAGACCCAGGACCTCTGACAGAGACCCTTCCACCTCTCTACTAGAATTTTTGAGCGCTCTTCTTTCATCAACTGCTCCAGGTCTCTCAGATTGGAAGGGTTCCTCCTCCCAACTGCTGTTCTGAGATGTCTCCACAGGAGCTCTATGGGATTGAGATCTGGACTCATTGCTGGCCAGTTCAGTCCTCTCGAGAGCTTTGTCTGAAACCATTTCTGGGGGCTTTTTGACGTGTGCTTTGGGTCATTGTCCTGCTGGAAGAGCCATGACCTCTGCGGAGACCCTTCCACCTCTCTACTGGAATTTTGGAGCACCCTTCTTTCGCCAACTGCTCCGGGTCTCTCAGATTGGAAGGTTTCCTTTCCCCAGCTGCTCTTCTGAGATCTCTCCACAGGAGCTCTATGGGATTGAGATCTGAATTCATTGCTGGTCAGTTCAGTCCTCTCCAGCGCTTTGTCTGAAACCATTTCTGGGGGGCTCTTTGACCTGTGCTTTGGGTCATTGTCCTGCTGGAAGATCCATGACCTCTGACGGAGACCCTTCCACCTCTCTAATAGAATTTTGGAGCGCTCTTCTTTCTCCAACTGCCCCAGATTTTTTTTAACATATAAAAAAGTAATTTTAACATATATTTTTACATATATTTTTAAATGCATTCCAAAAATGTAGATTTGTATTTTTAAAGACATACAGTATATTTGAAATGTATTTTTAAAAATATTTTTTCACATATTTTGTAATAAAAACGCATTTCAACATACAGTATATATATATTTATATATATATATACATATACATACGTACACTGTATGTTGAAATGTGTTTTTATTACAAAATATGTGAAAAATATTTTTAAAAATACATTTCAAATATAGTATATATTTAATGAAATATACTGAATACGGCCAAAATTGTAGCATTTCAAATATATGTCAATATATTTGGGAAGAATATATTTTTCTTCCATATAGGGTGTGCGACTTTGTGCAGCACAAACAATCATCCTTGGTCAAAGCCGAAGTCTCACTGAAGGCGCACTCATCCAAAGTTGCATCTAAGTCACATCAAGCTGCACTGAAAAAAATCGCAATGAAAATCGCACAATTTTGAAGTCGCACAAGTGTGAATGGAGCCTTATAATTCCTTGGTTTATTTGTGGAAAAAAAAGAGTTTCTTTCAGTGTCCTGCTTAATGTCGCTTCCAATTCCAGGCCAGAAATAAAATCACCATCTCATTCTATCCCACAACCTCGTCACATCCTCAGCGCGGTGACTCTGGTCTGTGGAAACGAAATTCCGACTGAATAGCAACAAGATTAGGAGGGCCGTCGCGGATCAGACGCGGCACTTTATCACCCCGCCGTTCCCCCCATAATGGGATAACAGATGGCCCCTCTCTGCGTTTTACTGCAGATTTGCATATCCATTCATTTAGAAGCCATTACCTGATCCCGTCTCCTTCTATAGGCCTGTCATGATGGAGTTCCTGCATATGGATGGCGCGTCTCTGGTTCACCGCGGACGAAGCGTCTCGGATGTTTGCCTTCTAGAAGAATTAGATGCCGTTCTTGTCAAATTTGCAGCGTTATATACCGATGCTTCGTTTTGTTTTAGCATTCAGTGGATGTTCAGGGAAACGTATGGCGGACGCGTCGCACTGTTTATACTCATTTATTAACAGAAGACAAAGCTCTGAAGTTTATTGCTACGCAAAACAGAAGAAATACCGCAACAGATAAATCAGCGTCAGGGGGCCGCGTTATCGAGGCGTATTGTGTGATGTATTCGAGAGGGAGGAAATCGGGATCAAGGTTGGAGCTGGAATTTCTGTAATGGAGTTGGAATAAATGGCGCCACAAGACTGAATCACACCGCATCCAACAGTTGGCCCAGGCCCATCAACCAAAAACTTAGCCCAGGGGTATGAGGAACACATTGCATGGTGTTCTGGTTCAAATGCCGCTTTATTCATTGATATACACTATATTGCCAAAAGTATTGTCCCCGCCCTCCCAATCACGTGATTCAGGTGCTCCAATATCCTCCAATCATGTGATTCAGGTGTTCCAATCCCCTCCCAATCACGTGATTCAGGTGCTCCAATATCCTCCAATCATGTGATTCAGGTGTTCCAATCCCCTCCCAATCACGTGATTCAGGTGCTCCAATATCCTCCAATCATGTGATTCAGGTGTTCCAATCCCCTCCATGGACACAGGTGTATACAATCAAGCCCCTAGACATGCAGACGGCTTCTACAAACATTGGTGAAAGAATGGGTCGCTCTCAGGAGCTCAGTGACTCCAAGCGTGGTCCCGTGATAGGTGGCCACCTGGGCAATAAGTCCATCCTTGACATTTCCTGGCTACTAAATATTCCACGCTCAACTGTTAGTGGGATTATAACAAAGTGGAAGCAACTGGAAACAACAGCCACTCAGCCACCAAGTGGTAGGCCACGTCACATGACAGAGCGGGGTCAGCACATGCTGAAGCGCACAGTGTGCAGAAGTCGCCAACGGTCTGCAGAGTCAATAGCTAAAGACCTCCAAACTTGGTGTGGCCTTCAGATGAGCCCAACAACAGTGCGTAGAGAGCTTCATGGAATGGGTTTCCATGGCCGAGCAGCTGCATCCAAGCCTTCCATCACCAAGTGCAATGCAAAGCGTCGGATGCCGTGGTGTAAAGCACGCCACCACTGGACTCTAGAGCAATGGAGACGTGTTCTCTGGAGTGACCAGTCACACTTCTCAGTTCTCTGGGTTTGGCGGTTGCCAGGAAAACAGTACTTGCCTGACTGCATTGTGCCAAGTGTAAAGTTTGGTGGAGGGGGGATTATGGTGTGTGGTTGTTTTTCAGGGGTTGGGCTTGGCCCCCTATTTCTAGTGAAGGGACAGTTTGGACAATTTCATGCTCCCAACTTTGTGGGAAGAGTTTGGGGAAGGCCCCTTCCTGTTCCAACATGACTGCGCACCAGTGCACAAAGCAAGGTCCATAAAGACATGGAGGAGCCAGTTTGGGGTGGAGGAACTTGACTGTCCTGCACAGAGTCCTGACCTCAACCCCATAGAACACCTTTGGGATGAATTAGAGCGGAGACTGCGAGCCAGGCCTCCTCCCCCGACATCAGTGCCTGATCTGACAAATGTGCTTCTGGAAGAATGGTCCAACCTTCCCATAGACACCCTCCTAAACCTTGTGGACGGCCTTCCCAGAAGAGTTGAAGCTGTTATAGCTGCAAAGGGCAGGGCCAACTCAATATTGAACCCTACAGACTAAGACTGGGGGCCATTAAAGGTCATGTGTGTGGAAAGGGCGGGGCCAACTCAATATTGAACCCTACGGACTAAGACTGGGGGGCCATAAAAGGTCATGTGCGTGGAGAGGCCGGCGGCCCAATGCTTGGGGCAATATAGTGTATGTGTGAAAAAATGTAAAATATGCTCCGGACAGCAGGTGGTTACCACTAATTTGTATGATATAATCCTGAACGGGTTTGTTTTACTGATATACAATCTATAATGGAATACCTTCAAATTGCTAACAAGGATCTCAGTTACGTAACTGAGTTCATGTGAGAGACAGATTGGCTGAACACTCCCTGCACTGCACTGTCTGGATATGTACGCGGTGATTTAGCAGATGGCAAGACATAAAAACATGAATTCAATTATTGTGAATTTAAATTCCAATATATGGAAGCCAACAGTCAGTCATCTAAATCCAAAGGCGCCATACATTTGCCAATCATTCATTCTAAAAAAAGAATCGCCCATTATTTTTTATACAGCATGTATTGGCCTCCATTTGCCATCTGTGGCTACTGCTGGAAACCATTCTAGGTCCTTGTGTGGCCATTCCACTTCTTCACCCTGGCAAAGCTGAGCCGGCCTTAATCAGGAAAGGTCCTGTGGTCTCTATTGTCTGAAAGGCTCTGAGATATATGAGGGCTGTACAATGGATAAGTGGTTAGGGCTTCCATTTTGCTGAAATTTAATTGCAGCAACTCAGAATGGTCCTCGGTAGTTTGTATGGCCCCCATGTGCTTGTATGCATGCCTGACAACGTCAGGGGAGGCTCTTAACTAGACCACGGATGGTGTTCTGAGGGATTTCCTCCCAGATCTGGACCAGGGCATCACTGAGCTCCTGGACAGTCTGAGGTGCAACCTGGAGGCGTCGGATGGACAGAAACATGACATCCCAGAGGTGTTCTATTGGATTTAAGTCAGGCAAGCGTGGGGGCCATTCAATGGTATCAATTCCTTCATCCTCCAGTAACTGCCTGCATACTCTCACCACATGAGGCTGGGCACTGTCATGTACCAGGAGGAACCCAGGACCCACTGTGCCAGGAGGAACCCAGGACCCCCTGCACCAGGAGGAACCCAGGACCCACTGCACCAGTGTAGGGTCTGACAATGGTTCCAAGGATTTCATCCCCATACCTAATGGCAGTCAGGGTGCCATTGTCTAGCCTGTAGAGGTCTGTGTGTCCCTCCATGGATATGCCTCCCCAGACCATCACTTACCCACCATCAAAACGGTCATGCTGAACCATGTTACAGGCAGCAGAACTTTTTCAACGGCTTCTCCAGACCCTTTCACGTCTGTCACATGTGCTCAGGGGGAACCTGCTCTCATCTGTGAAAACCACACAGCACCAGTGGTGGACCTGCCAATTCTGGTGTTCAATGGCAAATGCCAATCCAGTTCTATGGTGCCGGGCAGTGAGCACAGGGCCCACTAGAGGACGTCGGGCCCTCAGGCCACCCTCATGAAGTCTGTTTCTGATTGTTTGGTCAGAGACATTCACACCAGTGGCCTGCCGAAGGTCATTTTGTAGGGCTCTGGCAGTGCTCATCCTGTTCCTCCTTGCACAAAGGAGCAGATACCGGTCCTGCTGATGGGCTAAGGACCTTCTTCGGCCCTGTCCAGCTCTCCTAGAGGAACTGCCTGTCTCCTGGAATCTCCTCCATGCTCTTGAGAATGTGCTGGGAGACACAGCAAACCTTCTGGCAATGGCACATATTGATGTGCCATCCTGGAGGAGTTGGGCTGCCTGGAGTATAAGGGGAACCAATACAAACACAGGGAAGGCCTCAGTGCTGGAGGACAGATGTGCTAACCACTAAACCATGTTTCTAAATGTAAAGTCCAAGGTTTAAACTTCTAGGGACATGAAAATTGCACAGACAGAAAAAGGCCTACACATCAGAGGTTGTCCTAAACACAGGGGGCCCTACAAGTACTGATCTGTGGTTGCATGATGCTTGTTGTGGGGTAATTACACCTTACAAGTCAGGCCAGACAGTAAAATGAGATCCAGAAAGACAGTATAGACAAGCCATTCTCAACCAGGGTTCTGTGGATCTCTTGGGTTTCTCCAAAGATGTTAGGGGTTTCTAGGAGTTCCTTGAGCTGTGGCTGATTGACCTCCCATTTAATAGTTCCTGCATAGTCCTGGGTCCACTTGACAGAGCCAGCGGCATGGCACCAATGATTGTTTTAGCTGTGGGTAAGAGTGACATTCTGGCATCTAATGTAAGGGACATTCTTCACACTGATCACCAATTTGAGGGGCATTCTTCCCACTGATCACCAATGTAAGGGGCATTCTTCCCACTGACCACCAATGTAAGGGGCATTCTTCCCACTGACCCCCAATGTAAGGGACATTCTTCACACTGATCACCAATATAAGGGGCATTCTTCCCACTGACCCCCAATGTAAGGGACATTCTTTCCAGTGACCCCCAATGTAAGGGACATTCTTTCCAGTGACCATAAATGTAAGGGACATTCTTCCCACCGACCACCAATGTAAGGGACATTCTTCCCACCGATCACCAATGTAAGGAACATTCTTCCCACCGATCGCCAATGTAAGGGACATTCTTCCCACCGACCGCCAATGTAAGGGACATTCTTCCCACTGACCCCCAATGTAAGGGACATTCTTCCCACTGACCCCCAATGTAAGGGACATTCTTCCCACTGACCACCAATGTAAGGGACATTCTTCCCACTGATCGCCAATGTAAGGGACATTCTTCCCACTGATCACCAATGTAAGGGACATTCTTCACACTGATCACCAATATAAGGGGCATTCTTCCCACTGACCCCCAATGTAAGGGACATTCTTCCCACTGACCACCAATGTAAGAGACATTCTTCCCACTGATCACCAATATAAGGGACATTCTTCCCACTGACCACCAATGTAAGGGACATTCTTCCCACTGATCACCAATGTAAGGGGCATTCTTCCCACTGATCACCAATGTAAGGGGCATTCTTCCCACTGATCACCAATATAAGGGACATTCTTCCCACTGACCCCCAATGTAAGGGACATTCTTCCCACTGACCACCAATGTAAGGGACATTCTTCCCACTGATCACCAATGTAAGGGGCATTCTTTCCACTGACCACCAATGTAAGGGACATTCTTCCCACTGACCATCAATATACAGTGCCTTGAAAAAGTATTCATACCACTTGAAATTTTCCACATTTTGTCATGTTACAATGTATTTATCGGGATTGGATGTGATAGACCAACACAAAGTGGCACAAAATTGTGAAGTGGAAGGAAAATGAGAAATGGTTTTCAAAACTTTTCACAAATAAATCTGTGAAAAGTGTGGCGTGCATTTGTATACATCCCCCTCTACTCTGATATCCCTATCTAGTGGAACCGTTTGCCTTCAGAAGTCACCTAATCAGTAAATAGAGCCTCCCTGTGTGTCATGTGATCTCAGTATAAATCCAGATGTTCTGTGAAGCCCTCAGAGGTTTGTTGGAAAACATTAGTGAGAAAACAGCATCATGAAGGCCAAGGAACACACCAGACATGTCAGGGATAAAGTTGTGGAGAAGTTTAAAGCAGGGTTATGTTATAATTAAAATATTCCAAGCTTTGAACATCTCACGCAGCACTGTTCAATCCATCATCCGAAAATGGAAAACGTACGGCACAACTGCAAACCTACCAAGACAAGGAGAGCATTCATCAGAGAAGCAGCCAAGAGGCCCATGGGAACTCTGCAGAGCTGTAGAGATCCACAGCTCAGGGGGGAGGAAATGTGTCCACAGGACAACTATTAGTCCTGCACTCCACAAGTCTTTATGGAAAAGTGACAAGAAGAAAGCCATTGTTGGAGGAAAGCCATAAGAAGTCCCGTTTGCAGTTTGTGAGAAGCCATGTGGGGGACACAGCAAACATGTGGAAGAAGGGGCTCTGGTCAGAGGAGACCAAAATGTAACTTTTTGGCCTAAAAGCAAAATGCTAAGTGGGGGGGAAAACTAACACTGCACATCACCCTGAACTCACCATCCCCACCGTGAAACATGGTGGTGTCAGCCTCATGTGGTGGGGATGCTTTTCTTCAGCAGGGACAGGGAAGCTGGTCAGAGTTGATGGGAAGATGGATGGAGCCAAATACAGGGAAATCTTAGAAGAAAACCTGTTAGACTCTGCAAAAAACTTGAGACCGGGGCAGAGGTTCCCCTTCCAGCAGGACAACGACCCGAAACATCCAGCCAGACCTACAATGGAATGGTTCAGATCAAAGCATCTTCATGTGTTAGAATGGCCCAGTCACAGTCCGGACCCAAATCCAATGGAGAATCTTTGTCCAGACCTGAAAATTGCTGTTCCCAGACGCTCTCCATCCAATCTGACAGCTTGAGGGATTCTGCAAAGAAGAATGGGCAGAAATGTCCCTCTCTAGATGTGCAAAGAGACATCCCCAAAAAGACTTGCAGCTGGAAATGCAGCCAAAGGGGGTCCTACAAAGTATTGACTCCGGGGGGCCAAATACAAATGCCGCCACACTTTTCACAGATTTATTGGTCACAAATGTTGAAAACCATTTCTCATTTTCCTTCCACTTCACAATTATGTGCCACTTTGTGTCGGTCCATCACATCCAATCCCTATAGATACATTGTAACATGATAACATGGGGGGGAATACATTGTAACATGACAACATGGGGGGGGGGTACATTGTAACATGACAACATGGGGGACATTTCAGGGGGGGAGGAATACATTGTAACATGACAACGTGGGGGACATTTCAATGGGGAGGAAGACTTTTTCAAGACACTGTAAGGAGCATTCCTGCCAATGACCACCAATGTAAGGGACATTCTTCCCACTGACCCCCAATGTAAGGGACATTCTCCCCACTCACCCCCAATGTAAGGGACATTCTTCCCACTGACCCCCAATGTAAGGGACATTCTTCCCACTGACCACCAATGTAAGGGACATTCTTCCCACTGACCCCCAATGTAAGGGACATTCTTCCCACTGACCACCAATGTAAGGGACATTCTTCCCACTGACCCCCAATGTAAGGGACATTCTTCTCACTGACCACCAATGTAAGGGACATTCTTCTCACTGACCACCAATGTAAGGGGCATTCTTCCCACTGATCACCAATGTAAGGGACATTCTTCTCACTGACCACCAATGTAAGGGGCATTCTTCTCACTGACCACCAATGTAAGGGGCATTCTTCCCGCTGACCCCCAATGTAAGGGACATTCTTCTCACTGACCCCCAATGTAAGGGACATTCTTCTCACTGACCACCAATGTAAGGGGCATTCTTCCCGCTGACCCCCAATGTAAGGGACATTCTTCTCACTGACCACCAATGTAAGGGACATTCTTCTCACTGACCACCAATGTAAGGGGCATTCTTCCCGCTGACCCCCAATGTAAGGGACATTCTTCTCACTGACCCCCAATGTAAGGGACATTCTTCCCACTGACCCCCAATGTAAGGGACATTCTTCCCACTGACCCCCAATGTAAGGGACATTCTTCCCACTGACCCCCAATGTAAGGGACATTCTTCCCACCGACCACGAACGTAAGGGACATTCTTCCCACTGACCCCCAACGTAAGGGACATTCTTCCCACTGACCCCCAATAAATTAATTTTAGTAAGGGTTCCCAGAGACTGGAACAATCTTTCAAGGATTTATGTGGAATAAAATGTTTGAGAAAGGCTGGTGTAGACCATTTTGTTCTGATTTCGGCTCTTTTCTTGTATTTGGTCTCCATAGTTGTAGCAGTTTTAGTTTGTCCTTGAAGAGCAAGCGTTGGTGAGGATGACAAGATGTAGATTCTCATGACTCTGAATTGGGGTCACAGCCAGGGTGTGGACACTGGGTACGTCTATCATGGAGGAAGTCTACTAGATGGAGATATCAGATGTTGAGAGAACATTTCCTCACATCCACCAGCTGCCTCCTGGGAACCTGTCTATGATACTTTGTCTTTATTTCATTATGATGGATCATCCCATTGGGCACGCCAATGACAGGATTACTGCCAATATCTGAACATAGATTGTATTGGGAGCAAATTCTACAAATTCTAAATGAAACCCCCGAACATCCCGCTACACAAACTGTCCGTGGGGAGACATCAAGCCAGACGCTGATAACTGCACCAACACAATAGATCATTCCATCTATTTATCGGGGAACTGAACAGATACTATCTGTAGTGATGTTAAAGCTGAACTCCGGGATAAGTAAATATTCCCCAAATCCATTGGTCATGTGTATTCTTGAATCTTGGTGTGCCTTGTGTATTTCTTCCGGATCTAGGCAGTAATCCAGTGTGAAACGTTGTCTCTGTGTCCCCCTCCCGCAAAGCACCCCCCCATGTTGAGGGCCTGTGGCCTGGTATGGTTTTGGGGGGGGGCGCTCGCTCACCCCCTCCCCCTTTGCTGGCCTGACGGGCTGCATTCTCAGATAATGGTCTGGTGTGGGTTTTAGGGGGACCCCATGCCATTTTTACAAAAATTTTGGCATGAGGTTCCCTTTAAAATCCACACCAGAGCCAATGAGCCTTGTCTGGATTGGGGGCACCTCCACGCTGTTTTTTTTTGTTTGTTTTTTTAATGCCGGCACTTGTTTGTTTACATTCCCGTTGACAGTAGATAAGTCGTGGTTGCTAACTGGTTCCCTGCCAGAACTACTGCTATAGGGTGGCACAAAATCACGTGTATATACATGATTTTGCATTGCGGGGTAGGGGGCATGCACCAACCTACCCACGCCGTCATCGGTGGCTACAGCTGTCAATCACCAGGTCCCGGTTGGAGATTCCCTGCCAGCACCCAATGATTGTTGAGGAACAGTGAAAGTGGAGAGGTCTGTGTGTAAACAATACAGATGTCTCTCCTGCCGGCAAGGACATGCTGCTTTGTATTCCTCTGCACAGCATGTCTCCCTAGTAAAACTCGCAGAACACAGTTAAGTCTTTGATCCCCCCAGATGTTAACCCCTTCCTGCCCAGTGTCATTCCCAAATGGAAGAAAAATATATTTGAAATATGTTTTAAAAATATTCTTCCCAAATATATTGTCATATATTTGAAATGCTACAATTTTGGCCGTATTCAATATATTTAAAAATATATTTCACTAAATATATATATATATACTGTATGTTGAAATACATTTTTATTACAAAATATATGAAAAATAGTTTTTAAAAATACATTTCAAATATACTGTATGTAATACAAATCTACATTTTTGGAATGCATTTACAAATATATGTAAAAATATATGTTATAATGACTTTTTTTATATTAAAAAAAAATCTGAAGAATATACTTAAAAAAAAAAAAATATATATATATATATATATATATATATATATATATATATATATATATTTTTTTTTTTTTTTGGGGGGGATCCAAAGTCGCATGACAAGCCGCACCCCATGTTTCTCAATGAGTACCATTCATATCTGTGTGCCTTCAAGTTGCAGAGGCTTGAAAGTAGTTCCTGCGCTACTTTTGGTCCGACTTTCATACGACTCGATGGCCATAGACTTCAATGTAAACCCTCCAAAGTCTAATGCATCGTGCTGTGGGGGTTCGGTGTGAGCTGTGTGCCGCCTCCTCCCCCACTGCTAGAGAGCAGCCGTCTACCCTCCCTACACGTGGAGCAGACGGAGGAAAGGAGCCGGAACTGGGAACAATGGGGTCCTGAGGGAAAGCGATATAGAGGAGTCCGGGCCTGGCCCAGGGTGGAGAGGGCGGCGGGTGGAGTGGAGAGCATACACCATGATCAGACGATGGTCAGTCACAATGTGTGATCCAGGGCGGCACGGGACTAATTTCTGCACCCCTTAACATTTTGCTCCCCCCCGACACGTTACGCCACTGCCCCATACAAGTTGTTAACCCCTAATAAAAACAACAAAAACAAGCTCAAGAAATGTTTTACTGACTCTGAGAGAAAGTATGGAAAATGCATGTTACCTGGCTGTGTAGAGTTTAGGGCAGTGGTTCTTAACCTTTTTGGAGGTACTGAACCCCACCAGTTTCATATGCGCATTCACCGAACCCTTCTTAATTGGAAAAATAAAATATGATTTTTAAAATTAAAAACATAGGTATATATTTATACATAGGTGCACAAAATGAACAAAACCATTAAGAACAAAGAACAAAACCATTAAAACATGATTTTCACACAAAAACAAAATAATGAATATTTACCGCCAATCAGTGTGACTTCTGCTGTTGTCTTTCAGAGGCCAGTTCAGAAATGCGCGGCATTACCTTGGCAAGTGCCACTCTCATGTCATTTTCGCAACAAAGTCTGTTCCTTTTCTTCGTCTTTATGTCCAGCATCCTCGAAATGTCCAGCATCCCCCATATAGTAATTCATCCCCCATATAGTAATCCATCCCCCATATAGTAATTCATCCCCCATAGTAATACATCCCCCATATAGTAATTCATCCCCCATATAGTAATTCATCCCCCATAGTAATTCATCCCCCATATAGTAATTCATCCCCCATAGTAATTCATCCCCCATAGTAATTCATCCCCCATATAGTAATTCATCCCCCATAGTAATTCATCCCCCATATAGTAATTCATCCCCCATAGTAATTCATCCCCCATATAGTAATTCATCCCCCATATAGTAATTCATCCCCCATAGTAATTCATCCCCCATAGTAATTCATCCCTCATATAGTAGTAGTAAGTAAGTAGCAAGTAGTAAGCCAAGTCCCCCCTGTGTCAATTCACTTACCTTTGCTCCGCGCGTTCCTCTCGCCGTATTCCCGCGCCGTTCCGGTCTTCAGGGCGGACTGTGAGAGGAGCCTAGCTCCTCTCACGTTCGTCACGCTGCCCCGCCTACACACATCCTGACAGCCAATCACTGGCTATCAGGATGTGAGTGGCAGCGAGACTGGCCAATCATTGCATTTGAGCGCGCTGCCCTGGCTGTTTTTTTTTTTGGATCACGCTGCAGAGTCCCTGCCGCCAGAGAGGAGGGAGGGGAGCGGGCGCCCGGCACACAAGAGCCGCATTAAAGCGTGTAAAGAGCCGCGGCTTGCCGACCACTGGGCTAAGCGATGTTGCGTGACCACCTGCAGCCAATGATGAACAAGCGGGGCATGTCATCACGAATCATATGAGTCGGGTGTGGGTCTTCACCTCCGCCGAACCCGCGAGACTCACCGAACCCCTGGGGTTCGATCGAACCCAGGTTAAGAACCACTGGTTTAGGGGGTCCCAGCAAAATCCAACGACCCAGCTATGCTTAGAAACCAGCTACACTTAGGACCCTGCTGAACTTAGAACCCTGTTACGCTTAGGACCCAGCTACACTTAGGACCCAGCTACTCTTAGGACCCAGCTATGCTTAGGACCCAGCTACTCTTAGGACCCAGCTACACTTAGGACCCAGCTACTCTTAGGACCCAGCTACACTTAGGACCCAGCTACTCTTAGGACCCAGCTACACTTAGGACCCAGCTACACCTAGGACCCAGCTACTCTTAGGACCCAGCTACACCTAGGACCCAGCTACTCTTAGGACCCAGCTACACTTAGGACCCAGCTACTCTTAGGACCCAGCTACACTTAGGACCCAGCTACTCTTAGGACCCAGCTACACTTAGGACCCAGCTACACCTAGGACCCAGCTACTCTTAGGACCCAGCTACACCTAGGACCCAGCTACTCTTAGGACCCAGCTACACCTAGGACCCAGCTACACTTAGGACCCAGCTACACTTAGGACCCAGCTACACTTAGGACCCAGCTACTCTTAGGACCCAGCTACACTTAGGACCCAGCTACACTTAGGACCCAGCTACACTTAGGACCCAGCTACTCTTAGGACCCAGCTACACTTAGGACCCAGCTACACTTAGGACCCAGCTACTCTTAGGACCCAGCTACACCTAGGACCCAGCTACTCTTAGGACCCAGCTACACTTAGGACCCAGCTACTCTTAGGACCCAGCTACTCTTAGGACCCAGCTACACTTAGGACCCAGCTACACCCAGGACCCAGCTACACTTAGGACCCTTCTACACTTAGGACCCAGCTACTCTTAGGACCCAGCTACACTTAGGACCCAGCTACACTTAGGTTGAGGGACCCTTCATCATATTAGTTCAGCCTGCCACATTTGTCTTTTATTTGCTGTGGCTTTTTCTTCTGTTAGTTACACAGTTTCCAGTGACAAATGTTGCTCGTGATCTGCGATTTAGCAGAAATAATGCACGCAGCCTAATCACGAAGAGGATCTAGAATTGCGCAAAGCTTTTATGGTGCAATAAACTGCGAGCTAACGACTCCCTGTAAATAATATATGCACCGCTGATCATTATACAAACCTTGATTTGTGCTGCGGATTGCAGAACGCAATATTTATACCCAGAATGTTTATGGAGACGGACATGTATTACAGTGTATTATATATATTCAGGGGCGTCCCGAGGCGGGTGCGGGGGGTGCGGTCCGCACCGGGTGACACCGACCTCACGGGGTGACACCGACCTCACGCACGGCGTGACACCGACCGCATGGGGTGACACCGGACCCGCTCCACAAAAAGGTAAGTTGTAAAGAAAGCCGACGATCCCCGCAGGATGGATTGGATCTGCAGATTGAGCCTAATGGATCGGAGTCGGAGGGGGTGACACCAACCCTAGGGGCGCCTCTGTATATATTATATGTTATATTATATGTTATATTGATCATCCTGTCATGCAGGGCAAAGCAACAGGGTCACAATGAGGGTTTCATGTCATTGTCACCCCTCTGAGCATGCAACCTGGCTAACCAGGTAAGGGGAGGTGGATGCATGCTTCCCCATCTTGAACCTGACCAGGCCAGGTTCCCTCAACATGGGGGGGGAGGTACCTCAACACTTAGGACCCTGCTACTCTTAGGACCCAGCTACTCTTAGGACCCAGCTACACTTAGGATCCAGCCACACTTAGGACCCAGCCATACCTAGGACCCAGCTACACTTAGGATCCAGCCACACTTAGGACCCAGCTACACTTAGGATCCAGCCACACTTAGGACCCAGCTACACTTAGGATCCAGCCACACTTAGGACCCAGCCATACCTAGGACCCAGCTACACTTAGGATCCAGCCACACTTAGGACCCAGCCACACTTAGGACCCAGCTACACCTAGGACCCAGCTACACTTAGGACTCAGCTACACTTAGGACCCAGCTACTCTTAGGACCCAGCCATACCTAGGACCCAGCTACACTTAGGACCCAGCTACACTTAGGACCCAGCTACACTTAGGACCCAGCTACACTTAGGGCTCAGCTACACTTAGGACCCAGCTACACTTAGGACCCAGCTACACTTAGGACCCAGCTACACTTAGGACCCAGCTACACTTAGGACCCAGCCAGGGGCGGACTGACCATTCGAGCACTTGGCACTGCCCGAGGGCCCGGGGTCAGTAGGGAGCCCCATGAAATGTCTCTGCTACCTTTTATAGGCTTTTTTGGGTGTGTTTTGAGTGTGGGCAAGGACACAGGGGCCCCATGATCCCCTATTGCCCGGGGGCCCCATGAGTTGTCAGTCCGCCCCTGTACCCAGCTACTCTTAGGACCCTGCTACACCTAGGACCCAGCTACACTTAGGACCCAGCTACACCCAGGACCCAGCTACACTTAGGACCCAGCTACACTTAGGACCCAGCTACACTTAGGACCCAGCTACACTTAGGACCCAGCTACACTTAGGACCCTTCTACACTTAGGACCCTTCTACACTTAGGACCCAGCTACACTTAGGACCCTTCTACACTTAGGACCCAGCTACACTTAGGACCCTTCTACACTTAGGACCCAGCTACACCCAGGACCCAGCTACACTTAGGTTGAGGGACCCTTCATCATATTAGTTCAGCCTGCCACATTTGTCTTTTATTTGCTGTGGCTTTTTCTTCTGTTAGTTACACAGTTTCCAGTGACAAATGTTGCTCGTGATCTTCGATTTAGCAGAAATAATGCACGCAGCCTAATCACGAAGAGGATCTAGAATTGCGCAAAGCTTTTATGGTGCAATAAACCGCGAGCTAACGACTCCCTGTAAATAATATATGCACCGCTGATCATTATACAAACCTTGATTTGTGCTGCGGATTGCAGAACGCAATATTTATACCCAGAATGTTTATGGAGACGGACATGTATTACAGTGTATTATATATATTCAGTGGCGTCCCGAGGCGGGTGCGGGGGGTGCGGTCCGCACCGGGTGACACTGACCTAACGGGGTGACACCGACCTCACGGGGTGACACCGACCTCACGCACGGGGTGACACCGACCTCACGCACGGCGTGACACCGACCGCATGGGGTGACACGGGACCCGCTCCACAAAAAAGGTAAGTTGTAAAGCAAGCCGATGATCCCCGCAGGATGGATCGGATCTGCGGATTGGGGAACATAATGGGTCTGAGTCCGGAGGGGGTGTCACCAAGTGTTACTGCACCGGGTGACACCAACCCTAGGGACGCCTCTGTATATATTATAGATGATCCCCGCAGGATGGATGGGATCTGTGGATTGGGGAGCATAATGGGTCGGAGTCCGATCCATTATGCTCAATCTGCAGATCCGATCCATCCTGCAGGGATCGTCGGAGGGGGTGTCACCAAGTGTTACTGCCTCGGGTGACACCAACCCTAGGGGTGCCTCTGTATATATTATATGTTATATTGATCATCCTGTCATGCAGGGCAAAGCAACAGGGTCACAATGAGGGTTTCATGTCATTGTCACCTCTCTAAACATGCAGCCTGGCTAACCAGGTAAGGGGAGGTGGGTGCACGCTTCCCCATCTTGAACCATACCAGGCCATGTGCCCTCAACATGGGGGGGAGGAACCTCAACAGAAGGGATCCCCCTGGCAAAGCCCCATGTTGATGAGGACAAGGGCCTCTTCCTCACATCTCTGGCCTGGTGATTGAGGGGGGTCTTGGGTAGTACATCGGAATCTGGGAGCCCCACCACTCACCCTCCTGAAGATCCCCCCCTTCCTGACCAGGCTTTTTTTTGCGTTACACCGCTGCGTTACTTTAACTGACAATTGCGCGGTCATACAACGCTGCACTTAAATGTAATTTACGTCCGTTTCTCCCCACACATGGAGCTTTATTTCGGTGGTATTTGATCATTTGTGCGTTTTTTATTTTTTGCGCTATGAACAAAAAAAGACCAACGATTTTGAGAAAAAAAAACAATATTTTGGACTTTTTGCTGTTAACCTCTTCACGCCGAGTGGTCGCAGATTTGCGTGCAATTAAGAAAAACATATGTGCTGAGAGCGCGCACCCTGCACGCTCCCAGCACACATGTCCGGTACTCACGGAAAGGTCCCGATCTCCTCTTTCGATCGGGACCTTTCCTGATCATATGACCGCCGTGACAGCGAATCATGGCGGTCACATGTACCTAAAACCCCGCCCCACCTCCCGGCTTCTGAAACCCTTAAAGGGCCGGGAGGCGCCAAGGGGTTAAACATGTCCAGAAAAAAAAATTTAAAAATCAAATTTCGTCATAAATTTCGGCCAACATGGTCTTCGCTAAAAAAAAAATCCCAAGACCCGTAAATAAATTGGTTTGCGTGAAAGTTATAGCGTCTACAAATGGCGGTATAGATATACTAGAATTTTTTATTTTTTTTTATACCAGTAATGGCGACTTATAGCGGGACTGCAGTGGACAGTCTGACACTGGGGGGGGGGAACTGACTTGGTGTCACTGACATCCCCAGTGACACCAATACAGTGATCAGTGCTAATAAAAAACCCTGACACTGTACTAACCCACATGGAAGAAAAATATATTTGAAATGCTATAATTTTGGACATAAATATGTTTCAAAATATATTTGAATAAATATATATATATATACTGCATGTTGAATTGCGTTTTTTTTACAAAATATATGAAAAATATTTTTAAAAATGCATTTCAAATATACTGTATGTATTTAAAAATACAAATCTACATATTTGGAATGCATTTACAAATATATGTAAAAATATATGTAAAAATATATGTTAAAATGACTTTTTTTAATATGTTAAAAAAAATCTGAAAACATTTTTAAAAAATATATTTTTTAAAATATATATTTTTTTAAATATATTCTTCAGTGATCAGTGACTTATAGCGGGACTTCGGTGGACATTCTGACACTGGGGAGGAGCTGACTTGGTGTCACTGACATCCCCAGTGAAACCAATACAGTGATCAGTGCTAATAAAAAGCACTGACACTGTACTAATCGCACTGGGCAGGAAGGGGTTAACATGAGGGGCGATCAAAGGGTTAACTGTGTGCTGGGCGTGTTTTACTAAGGGGCGGGGTCTGTGTGCTTCACTGTACTCACACTGCTCTGGATGGCTGTGCTGTGCAGTGTGCCCGAGCTGACAGGGAGGAGGACTGTTAGTAAACAGTTGGAGATCATCGGAAATCTCAGTAATCCAAGTAATCACTGGCTGGGACCCGGTGATCGACAGCCACGGCCACGAATGGCCCTACCCAGAAATTCAAAATCACTTATATATAGGTGATTTTGCGCACCCCTGCCACCCTGTAGCAGTATAGGATGGCGGGGAAGCGGTTAAAATAATAAGCCCCGCCCCCCAGACACTTGCCTCTCTTCTATGTGAATGTGTGGGCGTACATAATAAAAAAAAAAAGTGAAAAAGTAAATAAATAACCCACACACAGTTTTCAAAAAGTCCCACAAAAGTCACCGCCAATCACATCGTCCAGCGATGTAGATCCACATCAATCACAACAAACCACACCCACCAACTTGACAAAGGATCCCTTCCCAGTGACTGCTTGCCCGTGAATGACAGGAGGTGGAGCCAAGCAGACATGCTGTTGTGTCTGCCAAGCTGCCCTCAGAGACTGAGCTTGAGAGAGGGAGTCGCTGCATCTTCGGTATCATAGCTGAGAGACTGACCCCTTGTGTGAGGATCCAGAGAAGGATTCCCTGAGACCTGCTGATCACAAAGTTATTGGCACCAAAATAGTCGCCTGTCAGGAGTTGTGAGTTAAACTCCATGTTTCAAGCATCCGCTACAAACTGCAAACAAATTACAGGCTGTTCCTACTTAGCCATTCTTTGCCTTCTCTCTCAAAGGGACAGTTTATGTGCACCGCCTAAAGAAGGGCCCCACCAAAACTAGGCCCATGTTGAATTTCAGGCGCCAGGTACTTTCAGCCATCTTCAGGGATACTCCACACGCTAGGAACGCATACGTCCACTCGCCTTTGGGGCTGTATGTATAGCATGCACAAAAGGACCCTTTTTGTCTACTAAAATAGTTGATGCCATTATTATTATTATTATTATTATTCAGTATTTATAAAGCGCCAATAGTTCGCTCAGCGCTGTACATTACAAAGGGGGACAGAACATGTGACAGAACAATACCAATACAATGCAAAACATGAGGGGATCGAGGGCCCTGCTCTTTCAAGCTTACAATCTAGGAGGGAGGGGATGGTGGCACAGGAGGAGATAGCTGTGGGGGATGGAGTGGTAGGAAGAGTGGAGGAGGTCGGCAAGTTAGCAGGGGGCGGGGTAGGCTTCCCTGAAGAGATGGGTTTTCAGGGTGCGCCTAAAGGAGAGGAGAGTAGGTGATAATCTGATGGGTTGGGGCAGGGAGTTCCAGAGGATGGGTGACACCCTGGAGAAGTCCTGGAGGCGGGCATGGGAGGAGGAGACCAGGGAACTAGAGAGAAGGAGGTCTTGTGAGGAGCGGAGTGTGCGTGTTGGGCGGTACTTGGATATTAGGTCAGTGATGTAGTTCGGGGCAGTATGGTGGACAGCTTTGTACGTCAGTGTTAGGATTTTGAATTTGATCCGTTGCGCAATCGGAAGCCAGTGGAGGGATTGGCAGAGGGGGGTGGCGGAAACGGAGCGGTTGGAAAGGTGAATGAGTCTGGCAGCCGTATTCAGGATGGACTGAAGCGGGGATAGCCAGCGGCGAGGTAGGCCAGTGAGGAGGGAGTTGCAGTAGTCGAGTCGCGATATGATGAGGGAGTGGATGAGCTGTTTAGTGGTTTCTGGAGTTAGGAACGTGCGGATTTTGGCGATGTTGCGGAGGTGGAGTCTGCATGAGTTTGTTAAAGAGTGGACTTGGGGCTGGAAGGATAGGTTGGAGTCCAAAATGACACCAAGTACTCTGGCCTGCGGGGCGGGTTTGATGGTGGCGTTGTTGGACATGATGGAGAAGTCAATGGGGGGTGGTGTCCGGGCTGGAGGGAAGACAAGAAACTCAGTTTTGGAGAGGTTCAGTTTAAGGAAGTGGAGCGACATCCAGTCTGATATGTCGCTCAACAGGTGTGTGATTCGGGCGGAGACCGAGGGGGTGAGGTGGGGGGTTGAGAGATAGATTTGTGTGTCGTCGGCATAGAGGTGGTAGTTGAAGCCGTGAGAGTGTATGAGTTGGCCAAGGGAGGAGGTGTAGATGGAGAAGAGAAGGGGCCCGAGGACAGAGCCTTGGGGGACCCCAACAGAGAGGGGGAGTGAGAGGGAGGTGGTGGCATTATAGGTAACGCTGAAAGAGCGTTGTGACAGGTAGGATGAGAGCCAGGAGAGAGCAGAATCTCTGAGGCCGAGGGAGTGTAGTTTTTTGAGGAGGAGGGGGTGGTCGACTGTGTCAAAGGCCGCAGAGAGGTCAAGGAGTAGGAGCACTGAATAGTGGCCATTAGCTTTGGCGGTTAGCAGGTCGTTGGAGAGTTTGAGTAAGGCAGTTTCGGTGGAGTGTAGGGGACGGAAGCCGGACTGTAGGGGATCGAGGAGGTTGTTGTCGTTGAGGTGAGAGCATAGGCGGGCGTAGACTAGGCGCTCGAGGAGTTTAGATGTAAATGGGAGCAGGGAGATGGGTCTGAGGTTGTTCGGGTCATTGGGGTCCAGGGAGGGCTTTTTAAGTATGGGGGTGATGTGTGCATGTTTCAGAGGGGAAGGGAAAGTGCCGGAGGAGAGGGAGAGATTGAAGATGTGGGTGAGGGAGCGTAGGATGGAGGGGGAGGGAGGTTGTAGGAGTTGTGTGGGGATAGGGTCAAGGGGGCAGGTGGTGAGGCGGGCATCAGAGAGGATCTTGGAGACTTCTTCGATGGTAGTAAGGTCAAAGGTGCGGAGTGTTGGGGGAGCTTCAGTATGAGGAATGTAGGGTGGGGTGGGAGAGGAGGTCAGAGCAGTGGTGGGGCCGTGGGAGAGGGGTGTAGAGGGGGTAGCTGAGTGAGGGGGAAGGGGGTTGGAGGGAGTTTGAGCAGCGACGAAGTCCCTGTGGGTTATGTCGAGGGGGAGGGGGGATGAGGGGGTAGCTGTGTGAGAGGGGACGGGTTGAGAAGGCGTGTGAGTTGCGGCAATGTCCTTGCGAATTGTGTCAATCTTGTTTTTGAAGTGATTGGCAATCTCAAGGGCAGTGAGTGAGGTGCTGGGTGGAGGTGGGGGTGGCGAGAGTAGAGAGTTGAAGGTGGAGAAGAGTCGGCGAGGATTGGAGGAGAGGGCCTTGATGAGGGTCAGGAAGTAGGCTTGTTTGGCAGTATGGAGGAAGGAGGTGTAGGTGTGGAAGGCAGATTTGTATCGGGTGAAGGCTTGTTGGGATTTGGTTTTGCGCCATAGTCGCTCCAGGGCACGACTGTGTCGTTTGAGGGTTTTGGTGTGATCAGTCTGCCAGGGCTGGAGCGGTCGGGGTCTGATGTTGCGTGTGGTTAAAGGCGCTAGTGAGTCAAGGGCTGTTGACAGCGCATTGTTGTAGGCGGTCATAGCCAAGTCGGGGCAGGACAGGGGGAGGATGCGGTCATGGAGTTGATCAACTGCGGAGTGGAGGGAGGCAGGGTTAAGGTTGCGGAGGTTACGGCTGGTAGTAGTGTGACATTTGGAAGGGTAGGCATTGGAGGATGAGGAGATAGAGAAAGTAATCAGGTTGTGGTCAGAGAGAGGGAAGGGGGTGTTAGTGAGGTTGTGGGGAGCGCAGCGGTTGGAGAAGACAAGATCAAGGATATTACCGTCGGAGTGGGTGGTGGATTGTATGCACTGTGCAAGTGCAAAGGAGGAGGTTAAGTGGAGGAGACGGGCTGTGTCCGGGTTGTCGAGGTTGACAGGGATGTTGAAATCCCCAAGGATGATAGTGGGTAGCTCAGAGGAGAGGAAGAAGGGTAGCCAGGAGGAGAAGTCTTCCAGGAAGCGGGGTATGGATCCAGGAGGCCGGTATATCACAGCAATCTTCAGGGGGGTTGGGGAGAATAGTCGGACGCAGTGGGCCTCGAAGGAGGAGAAGGATAGGGAGGGGGGGTTTGGGAGGACTCGGAAGGTGCTCAGCGGTGACAGGAGCAGGCCAACCCCACCACCTTTACGACCGTTGGGCCTGGGTGAGTGGGTCCAGGTGAGACCGCCGTAGGAGAGTGCAGCAGGGGAGGTAGAGTCAGTGGGCTGGATCCAGGTTTCCGTAATCGCCAGGAGGTTGAGGGAGCGGGAAACAAAGAGGTCGTGGATGGCGGTAAGCTTGTTGCACACCGATCGGGCGTTCAGGAGTGCACATGAAAACGGGGGGGAGGTTTTAGGGAGCAGGGGGACAGATACTAAGTTGCGGGGGTTGCGGCAGGACGTGGAGGTGGGAGGGTTTTGTGCGGGTGGTGGAGGGCCAGGATTCGGGGAGATGTCCCCCGCGGTTATGAGGAGGAGAAGGGTGAGAAAGGTGGCATGGGAGCGGGATGTGCAGGAGCGTGAGAAACTACTAGTGGAGGTGTTGGGGTCAGTGGGAGAGTGGAGTAATAGGAGGAGGTGGTGGGTGCCATAGAGGGGTGAGGGAAGCAGTGAGGGCACAATATACAAATGTTTGGGAGGAGCAGAGGGATATAGTGAATGGATTTTGGGAACAGAGGAGAGGAAAATGAGAAGGAGGAGTGGAAGAGGCATTTTGGGGAGGTGATGAAAGCAATAGTAGGGAGATGATAGCAATGAGGGGGAGATGTACAAGTTTTGGGGTGGAGCAGAGGGGTAAAGAAATGAGATTTGTGAACAGAGGATAGTAATATGAAGAGCAGAAGAGGGGTGTATTATATAAAAAGGTACACAGAGTGGGACTCAGGTATGTAAGAGATGTTTCCCAGGGTGTTTCCTTGCAGTCTGTCCAGCATGCAGTAGAGTTTCTTGCTGTTGTTGTGTCTTCCTGCTGCTTTAGTTCAACTGCTGTGTTTAACTGCTCTGCACTCATTCAAAGCCGCACTCCATCATAAGCAGCACCCCCATCAGAGACTGTGCCCCCCATCAGAGATCTCCCCCATGAGCTGAACTAAATTTATAGGGAGATGCTCAAATGAGCATTCAACTCCATTATAGAGACTCTAGTGACACCATGATAGTTCACTTTAACTTTGCTATAGTCTTTTGAGTGGCAGTTAGTGGGTCATTGACTGTTCATTTATCATGATGCCCTTAAGTCTTTGTAATGATCTGCTCATCGATTCATGTGCTGAGAATTGCATTTGCCATCATACATTTACCACCAAGTTGCTTGTGGCCAAAAGGGGATTTCTGTCTTCCTTCTCTCCCTTCTATTATTGGTATGAGTCAGGTGATCCCGACACCACAGAATCTCGGAGGAAGGCCCTGCCCCCCTCCAGCAGACAGAAGGTGATTGAGAGCCTCGGTTGTGTATGTTTCCCTAGGAGACTGAGTCCTTTCCCTCCACTCAGGTATCAGAGTACACTCATCTACCTACTCTATGCAGTGTGTGGCATCAGATTACCCCCCCCCCCCCCCGCCCGCCTTCTGGAACTGAGATATAGCATTTGATCTGTTTGTTTTTGGAAGGATGTAAAGATGAGAGGGCTCCAGATAAACAGGTACAACCTGATCTAATCACTTCCTAGGGTATATGTAATGGTTTAGTCTTTGTACTAGTCTACTTCAGAATGCAGGAGGAAAGGGTAGCACTGTGAGCCCGACTTTATGTTGATGCACAGCACTCTGAATCTAAAAATTGGAGCTTGCGGATTGGAGGAGAGAGTGCAGAGATGACCTCAGCATGACGTTTTGCCTCCACTATACAATCGCAGTATTGCTCTGACTGCCATGGAGCAATAAAAAGGGTCCATCCGTGGTGGGGTGCCCAATCTGTGGCCATGTTCCCCATTGTGCAGCCTTCAGGCCCTAGCAACCAGTAGTCAGGAAGGCAAGTATCCGTTGTCTCCGCCCACTATGATGCGCATATTAATGCACTATGCTATACTAGTTGTGGGGCAATAATTACACCAGCTGATACCCGGAACCCAAATTATTGCCGAGTTTTCATTGGACATCCCTGGGATGTACCTCGGCATCCCCATCACATCATCCAACATGTCATGGGTCACCCATCATGCATTGGATTTCATTATAAATATCTTGGTGCTGACACCTAATGGCAGTTCAGTGTAATTACAGTTTGTAATTGTAAATGGTATATTCCACCTTACCTCCATGTTGGGGTTACTTAGTTTAGTCTTTAGATGCCCCCCCCCCCCCATCCTTCTCCTTCATATTCCCTCAGTAAGTTAGCAGCCTTAATAGTGGGCTTAGATCAGGGGTCTCCAAACTGCGGCCCCAGGGCCGCATATGGCCCTTTGCTACCCTTTATCCGGCCCTTGGGGCACTATTCCTCCAACTGAGACCAACAATGGGGCAGCACTTCTTCCATTGAAACCAATGGTGGGGCACTATCCTTTCTACTGACACCAATGGTGGGGCACTATTCCTCCCACTGACACCAATGATGGGGCACTATTCCTCCCACTGACACCAATGATGGGACACTATTCCTCCCACTGACACCAATGATGGGGCACTATTCCTCCCACTGACACCAATGATGGGGCACTATTCCTCCCACTGACACCAACGATGGGGCACTATTCCTCCCACTGACACCAACAATGGGGCACTATTCCTCCCACTGACACCAACGATGGGGCACTATTCCTCCCACTGACACCAACGATGGGGCACTATTCCTCCCACTGACACCAACGATGGGGCACTATTCCTCCCACTGACACCAACGATGGGGCACTATTCCTCCCACTGACACCAACGATGGGGCACTATTCCTCCCACTGACACCAACGATGGGGCACTATTCCTCCCACTGACACCAATGATGGGGCACTATTCCTCCCACTGACACCAATGATGGGGCACTATTCCTCCCACTGACACCAATGATGGGGCACTATTCCTCCCTGATGCTGGGCAGGACATCTTTCCTGACTGGCTGTACTCCGGCCCTCCTAAAAGATTATTGTCTCTGCACTTCAAATAACTAATCAACATTCTATGTACTCATCTTTTCCACCCCCTTCCCCCCTTCCCAGTCACCCTTTGTCTCCGCCCCCTACCCATCTCCAAGCACTGTATTTTGGCCCCACCCCCTACCTCCCAGTGACGCCCCTTTTAGAGAATACAGAGCCCAGTATTAATTTTGGTGCCAAGTAATTTGTATGAATTTGTTAATGATAAGAATAGAGGCAATACAATAGATCCCCTGCAGCCAGACCACCCCAGTAACAATAGATCCACCCCGGAAACAATGGAACCCAATCAGCAACTATAGATCTCCCAGCAGCCAACAACAATAGACCCTCAGTAAGAACAGATCCCCCAATAACAATAGACACCCCCCACCTTAGCAACAATAGGCCTCTCTGCATCAAAATACAACTGATCCACCTCAGTAACAATAGATCCCATCAGTAATAATAGATTTTCCAGCAGCCAGCAACAATAGACTCTCAGTAACAATAGATCCCCCAACAACATTAGGCCCTCTCTGCAACAAAACACCCCCACCAGGAACAATAGACCCCCACCAGCAACAACAGAACTCCCAGCAGCCAGAATGAATAAATCCTTCAACAGCCAGAAACAATAGACCACTTCCCTCAACAGTACACCCCACCAGCAACAGTAGACCCCCAGAACAATAAATCCCCCAGAAGACAGCATCAAAAGGCTTTCCAGCCCAGAACCACGTATACGTTTTGGTGTGAAGTAATTTGCATGGAATTAATGATACCAAGAAATATATGTAGGCTACCCCCACAACAATAGATCCCCCACAACAATACCCCCCAATAACAACTGATCCACCTCAGCAACAATAGATCCCATCAGAAATAATAGATTTTCCAGCAACAATAGACCCCCATAATCAACAATAGATTTCCCAGCAGCCGGCATAAATAGACACTCCAACAACCAGAAACAATAGACCCCTTCTGTCAACAGAAGGCCCCACCAGCAACAATAGACCCCCCACAACAATAAATCTCCCAGAAGATAGCATGAAAAAACTTTCCAGCCAGGAGACAAGTATCATTTTTTTGGTGCTGTGTAATTTGCAGGGAATTTGTTAACAATACCAAGAAAGGCAATAAAATAGATCCCCTGCAGCCAGCAACAACATGGAGACCACCCCAGTAACAATAGATCCCCCCACAACAATACCCCCAATAACAACAGATCCACACCAGGAACAAAAGACCCCATTGGCAACAATAGGTTTCCCAACAGCCATCAATAATAGACCATCATTAACAATAGATCCCCATCAATGTGGAACCCATCAGCAACGATAGATCCCCCAACAGCCAGCAACAGTAGACCATCAGTAAGAATAGATCCCCCATCAACACAGATCCCCATCTGCAACAATAGATCCTCCAGCAACATAAACCCCATCGACAAAAATAGATCCCCCAACAGCCAGCAACAGTAGACCATCAGTAAGAATAGATCCCCCATCAACACAGATCCCCATCTGCAACAATAGATCCTCCAGCAACATAAACCCCATTGACAAAAATAGATCCCACAGCAGCCATCAACAATAGACCATCAGTAACAATAGATCCCCAGCAATGTAGACCCCATCAGCAACAACAGATTCCCAACAGCCAGCAACAGTAGACCATCAGTAAGAATAGATCCCCCAGCAACAGAGACCCCATCGGCAACAATAGATCCTCCAGCAGCCGGCAATAATAGATCCTCAGTAACAATAGATCTCCCAGCAACAATAGAACCCCTTAGCAACAATAGGCACTATCTGCAACAACCCCCCCAGCAACAATAGATCTCCCAGCATCCAACATAAATAGACCCTCCAACAGCCAGAAACAATAGACCCCCCAGTAGGCCCCACCAGCAACAATAGAGGCCAACATCAGAAGACTTTCCAGCCCTCCTCCCCCCAGCACCCATTAAATACATTCAGTGCTGGAGGTGCCACCACATTCCCACTGACAAAAAAGCCCTGTGTGAACTACAGTGGAATAAATTGTCACGTCGTATCGGAGAGTAATGGAGGCCATAGACGGGTCGAAAACTGGACGTTTTTTTAAAAAAAATGAACAATCGATCGTTCGATCTGCCGATGTTACCACCAACGGTAAAAAAAACGGCCAATTTTCGTCCCGTCTACGGCCGGCATTCAACCCCATAATTACTTCTGTCCCTGCAGAGAGCTCCGCTATTATATTTGACATGAAAGTCTGGCGGTTGCAACTAATGTATCCATTTGTATCCATTTGTATCCATTTGTATCCATTTGGGATACAGATGTTTTTATTCGGATACAAATGGATACATTGTTGCAACCGCCAGACTTTCATGTCAAATATAATAGCGGACTGGAATTCTTCGTCTTCTTCTTCTTGCAGGTCACGGCTCATGCGCAGATTTTTTATTGGTAAAACGATCGTCCGATTTGCCCATCATTGCCGGGAAATTGGCCGATCCTCAAAATCAGCCGCAAAATTTCTAGCATGACCGATAAAAAAAATATGCCAAAACCCCAAAAAACGGCCGACCAATTAACCCACTAACAGTGCGAAAATCAGCCGATTTAACCCGTCTATGGCCCCCATTAAGCTGTCTGTGGATCGTGTTTATTCAGCGGAGGACCAGAGTAGCGGGATGGACTGAGGTCTGAAGGACGTATCTCAATGTATGAAGCGACGATTGAAACAGAACACAATAGAAATGTCTTTATGGGTTTTATAAAGTGAACTGAAACTTTCCTCCGAGCACATCAGCCAATCCCGACGCTGCGCACTGTGCGGGCAGAACCGAGCAGACTCCGGGCCCACCTAACATATGTTCTGGCTGAGTCGCAGTATAACACGGAGGCCCGATCCTACCGCAGGAACTGCATACATGAATACACAATGAAGACATATGTCGGTCCCACAACACGCTTCTGATCTCCGTAGATCCTCCGTGATAATTATCACGTCATTTAAAGTGTAACTACGGCTGAAAGTGAAATCATCGACTTCCCGAACCGGACCGAAGGAACGAACTTACATTCGTATGTAACGAGCCGGTCAACAGTAAACAGCTTCAAACATGCTTGGGGCAAGCACAGATCTATACTCAGATCAAAAAAAGTTAACAACCCCCCCCAAAAAAACAAAAAAAAAACAAAACAAGAAAATACCCCCTAACCCCCCCCCCCCCCCCAAAAAACAAACAAAAAAAAACACTAAACAAGAAAATACCCCCCCCCAAAAAAAAATAAAAACAAAAAAAAACACAAAACAAGAAAATACCCCCCCCCCAAAAAAATAAAAACAAAAAAAAACACAAAACAAGAAAATACCCTCCCCAAAAAAAAACAAAAAAACCCCCACAAAACAAGAAAATACCCCCTAACCCCCCCCCCAAGAAAACAAAAAAAAAACACAAAACAAGAAAATACCCCCTCCCCCCCAAACCCCCCCCCCCCCACAAAACAAGAAAATACCCCCTCCCCCCCAAAAAAAAAACAAAAAAAAAAACTAAACAAGAAAATACCCCCTCCCCCCAAAAAAACAAACAAAAAAAACCACAACACAAGAAAATACCCCCTAACCCCCCTACCAAAAACAAAAAAACCCACAAAAGAAGAAAATACCCCCTCCCCCCTAAACCCCCCCCCCCACAAAACGAGAAAATACCCCTCCCCCCCCCAAAAAAAATAAAACAAAACAAAAACTAAACAAGAAAATACCCCCTCCCCCAAAAAAATAAACAAAAAAACCATAACACAAGAAAATACCCCCTCCCCCCCCAAAAAAAAACTAACAAAAACAAGAAAATACCCCCTCCCCCCCCAAAAAAAACAAAAAAAAACAAAAACACAAGAAAATACCCCCTCCCCCAAAAAACCCCCCAAAAAAAACACAAGAAAGCACCCCCTCCCCCCCTAAAAAAACAAACACAAAACAAGAAAATACCCCCTCCCCCCCAAAAAAAACCAAAATACAAGAAAATAACCCCTCCCCCCCAAAAAAAACAAAACAAGAAAATACCCCCTCCCCCCCAAAAAAAAACAAAAAGCAAACACAAAAAAAGAAAATACCCCCTCCCCCCACAAAAAAACAAACAAAAAAAAACAAAATAAGAAAATGCCCCCTCCCCCCCCCAAAAAAAATCTATATATATATAAAACAAAATAAAGCAAAAAACAAACAAAAAAAACAAACCCCCCCCCCCTCCTGAAAAAGAAAAACTGTGCTGTGATAGGCCAAAGCATTGCACCCGATGTGACCAATCACAATGCACCGTCAGGGTGGAGTACATTGTGGGGAGAACTAAGGAACTTCCCATCTCTGAGTCAAACTTAGAGCCCGCCCACATGGAAGAAAAATATATTTGAAAAGCTACAATTTTGGCCGTATTCAATATATTTCAATAAATATAGATATATATGTTTATTGAAATATATTGAATACGGCCAAAATAGGTCACATGGCAAATAAAATGATAAAATATTTTTAAAAATGAATTTTTAAAAATATTTTTCCTATATTTTGTAATAAAAACGCATTTCAACATACAAATTTTTACAAAATATAGGAAAAGTATTTTTAAAAAATACATTTTTAAAAATATTTTATCTCTCAGCGACTCAACTTGCATCGATATCGATCCCAATCTCCCCCCCCCCCCCGCAGAATAGAACGAACTATAACAACACTACCCCCAATCTCCAGGAAAGATGGTTTCACTAATGAATTCTTTAAAATACCGTATATACTCGAGTATAAGCCGAGTTTTTCAGCACATTTTGTGCGCTGAAAAACGGCCCCCTCGGCTTATACTCGAGTCAACGTCTGCCCAGGGGGGGGCGCGAGGCTCCGTCAAGGGGGGCGTGTACAGGGGTGGGCAGAGGGCTGCAGTCTCTTACCTGGCTCCGGTCCCACGATGATCCATCCAGGAAGCGCTGCTCCTTCCGTCACTCCGGCCACTCCCTCACTCCTGCCGCTCGGCTCCGCCTCCTCACCGGTGATTGGCCGCCAGAACTGTAGCTCAGGAAAGGTACACAGGCGGTCAATCACGGGCGAGGAGGCGGAGCCGAGCGGACCCGCGAAAATCGAGTGAGGGAAAAGGTAAGTGTGCAGTGCAGAGGTGCTGCTGCAACCACATATGCTGGCTGCAGCAGCACCATACTGCAACAGGGGTCAGCAAGTGTCATTGGTGTCAGTGGGAGGAATAGTGCCGCATCATTGGTGTCACTGATACTAATGATGGGGCATTATTCCTCCCACTGACACCAACGATGGGGCAGTATTCCTCCCACTGACACCAACGATGGGGCACTATTCCTCCCACTGACACCAACAATGGGGCACTATTCCTCCCACTGACACCAACGATGGGGCACTATTCCTCCCACTGACACCAACGATGGGGCACTATTCCTCCCACTGACACCAATGATGGGGCACTATTCCTCCCACTGACACCAACGATGGGGCACTATTCCTCCCACTGACACCAATGATGGGGCACTATTCCTCCCACTGACACTAATGATGGGGCACTATTCCTCCCACTGATACTAATGATGGGGCATTATTCCTCCCACTGACACCAACGATGGGGCACTATTCCTCCCACTGACACCAATGATGGGGCACTATTCCTCCCACTGACACCAATGATGGGGCACTATTCCTCCCACTGATACTAATGATGGGGCATTATTCCTCCCACTGACACCAATGATGGGGCATTATTCCTCCCACTGACACCAATGATGGGGCACTATTCCTCCCACTGACACCAATGATGGGGCACTATTCCTCCCACTGACACCAATGATGGGGCACTATTCCTCCCACTTTATTTTTTACATTGACTAGTAGGTGCCTCATTTCCCACCCTCGGCTTATACTCGAGTCAATAGTTTTTCCCAGTTTTTTGTGGTAAAATTAGGTACCTCGGCTTATATTCGGTTCGGCTTATACTCGAGTATATACGGTAATGGCTCCCAACCTCACACCACATTTGTCTGAATTATTTCACCTCCTCAGCGGTCTGATTCTTTCCGATTTTTTGTGCTGAAAGCGGTACATTTTTTTGCATGGAAATATGTAGTTTTTTATTGTAGGCTGTAATTTTTAGGAATAACTCCCTGAAATCTGTCCGGACAAGAGTCTAGTAAACATCCCGGGGAGGATAATACTTGAAACACGAAATCATAAATTATAACTTAATAAATAATCATAAAAAATAATAATATAATAATAATAAATTTAATTCAATAATATAATCAAACCAAAAACACTGAAATGTGAAATAGAGCGCCAAGTTGGCCCATCGCTGAGCTCAGTCGCAGAATCGTTTTCAGTGTCTGATGAGGAATTTCCCCCACCAATCATTATCACTCAATTCTGCAAGTGGTTCTGATTTACTATCGCTGTTCTCTAGCCGGTCTAAAACCGCGTCTGACCTAAAAGGACGCTTTTTGGACGCCATGGACTTTTCTCAGTTTCCAGGCAGAAAGAACGGTCAAAATGCAGGCAGGGCGCCGGACAAAGCACTCGGGACAAAATATATGTGAAATGGTTTGAAACAGCAATGACAGCAAAAATGACATTTTTTAAAAATTTCAAATTTCCCGCCGGTTCCGGCGCCCGTACGTCCCGACATCACAGGGACCGGATCGGCCGGAGGAGATGGCCGGGGACGCTGCAGGGGGGACATCGCGGGAGCGAAGGACAAGGTAAGTGCTGCAGGGACCCCCGGAGAACGCCGCATGGTAAGCCCGAGTGTAGCTCGGGGGGGGGGGTTACCGCTTGTGGTACTGAAATTTTACCCCGAGCTACACTCGGCAATTCCTGCCAGGGGGGTTAACCTCGCTGCCTCTACGGGGACACTCCCCTCTGAAATGCTCCAATCAGTAATCACAATCATCCCCAAACCAAACAAAGATCCTCAAATGGTCCAGAACTACAGACCGATTTCTCTACTAAACAGGGACATAAAATGATATGCCAAAATAATTGGCCAGAGATTGCTCCCCTACCTCCCCACACTGATTCCCCCCCCCCCGACCAAGTGGGATTTATCCCCGATAGACAAGCACCTGATGCTACCAGAAGAATAATATCCCTAATCTATAAGCCTGAAGCCACCAAGCAACCCTCATTACTCATCGCCAGATGCTGAAAAAGCATTTGATCGAATTCATCGGCTTTTTATGAAACTTACGCTTCAAAAATTTGGAGTCGCAGAGTGGATGCTATCGGCGATCCTCGCCCTTTACGCCAATCCGTCTGCTACAGTTTTAACGAACGGTACACTCTCACAACCCTTCCAGATATCTAATGGCTCCAGTCAGGGTTGTCCCCCCCATAATTTTCACCTTATTAATAGAGCCTTTGGCATCTAAACTCAGAGATGATCCAACATTCACAGGTATTTCTCATCTGAAAACGGACCATAAGATCAGCCTCTTCGCGGACGATATTATCCTAATGGTCACTAATCCTTACAGATCGCTACAAACAATACGCAAGAATCTCCACAACTATTCTGCGTCTCCTACTATGAGCTTAACGAACCTAAATCCTCCAGTTTGAACCTTTACACCCCTCCTAAGATCCAAAACATACTGACCAAACATTTCCCCTATGCGTGGGCACAACACGGCATTCCCTATCTGGGAATCAAACTCACAACCGCAACTAACCAATTATACGAAAATAATCAAAAACTACAACTCGACTCAATCCCACGGGAACTTAACCATTTCTTAATTTAACTGCCCCTGACTACCTCACCAACCCGATCCCCAAGTACCGCCCTACCCGTACCCTTCGCTCCTCACAGGACCTCCTTCTATCCTGCTCCCTGGTCTCCTCCTCCCATGCACGACTGCAAGACTTCTCCAGGTCCTCCCCCATCCTCTGGAACTCACTGCCCCAATCCATCAGACTGTCGCCTTCCCTCTTCACATTCAGGCGCTCCCTCAAAACCCATCTCTTCAGGGAAGCCTACCCCACCCTCACCTAACGGCCATCCTCCCTCATTCCCCCCACCACTTCATTCCCCTCAGCCACTTCATCCCCCTCAGCCACATCCTATTGTTCCACTACCCCCTCCCTCCTAGATTGTAAGCTTGAAAGAGTAGGGCCCTCTTACCCCTCGTACGCTGTCTGTTTTTGTTGTTCTGTGCCATGTATTGTCCCCCCCCCCCCCTCTATTGTACAGCGCTGAGCAAACCCTTTGGCGCTATATAAACTCAATGTAATAATAATAATAATAATAATAATTTCAATACCGGGCAATTTTACCCCTTCCTGCCCAGGCCAGTTTTCAGGTTTCAGCGCTTTCACACTTTGAATGACAATTGCGCAGTCATACAACATTGTACCCAAACTAAAATTGTATCATTTTCTTCACACAACTAGAGCTTTCTTTTGGTGGTATTTAATCACCGCCGGGGTTTTTATTTTTTGCTAAATTAACAAAAAAAGACCAAAAATTTTGGAAAAAAACACATTTTTCTTTGTTTCTGTTATAAAAGTTTACAAATAAATAATTGTTCTTCATAAATTTAGGCCGAGATGTATTCTGCTACATGTCTTTGGGGAAAATAACCCAAATTAGGATGTATTATTCAGGTGTCCGTTTATGACACAGAGAATAGCTGCGATTCAACGGATCTCAGCTATTCTCTGGTCATTCACAGTTTATGACACTCAGGAGATCATGTCAGCCCTTCGCTGGAGATCTGTGTTCTCCCTCCAGATTCTCCAGCCCAGAGCTGGAGAATCAGAGGGACCATAAACTAAGCAGAGGTAATTTACCTCTGCTTAGTAAACTGATCTTTTACTGTAATCTCACAAGATTATAGTAAAATCAGCCGTTTTCCAGAGTTTGGAGATCGTTCTCCCTTCGTTCGGAGAACTGCTTCATAAACTGCATTCACAGGAGAACTGAGCAGCGATCTATTACCGCTGGTTCATAAATGGACACCTTAGTTTGTAGGAAAGTTATAGAGTTCACAAACTATGGTATAGATCTGAATATTGATCAATCCTGAAGTACTGACAGCCAATCTAATTTCTTGAGGTCCAAGAATGTCAGAACAGTACAGATATCCCCCAAATGTCAGAATAGTACAGATATCCCCCAAATGACCCCTTTTTGCAGAGTAGACAGTCCGACGTACTTCATAAGAGGAATGGCGAGTTTTTTGAAGTTGTATTTTTTTTGTTATAATTTTTCGGAAAATGTAAAAATTTAAAAAATTATTTTCACTATTTTTTTTTTTACATACTGTCACCAGTGCAATACAGCGTCATCATATAACTGGCATGGCGGTGAACAGGGACACTGACTGGTGACAGTATGAAAAAAATATATATATATATATTTTTTTTATTTTTTTTTATTTTTTTATTATTTTTAATTTTCTTATTACATTTTTTTTATTTTTTTTTAAGATTTGTTTTTCATATTTTACTATGACCAAAGTAGCACAATGTTACCATAGTAACATTGTACTACTTTGGGGAAGTGATCAGTATTTTTTTTTTTTTTTTTTTTTTTTTTACACAATTTGCTTATAGCAAAGAATTACTTTGCTATAAGCAAGTATTTACCTGAATCGATTCATTCAGGTTTTTTTTTTTTTTTTTTTTGTGCTTAGCTGTGATTTGGTCACAGCTAATCACATGACATGTGCATGTGATGAGCTGTGACCATTCACAGCTAGGCAATGGATGGCAATGAATGAAGCCATCCATTGTATACAACTGTCATGTGACCTGCTGTGATTGGTCACAGCAGGTCACATGGTACCAGCAACGGGGGCCGGTACTCAGATCTGTCATCGGCCGTGTCCGAGGTACACGGCCGGTGACAGATCGCGCCGCTGCGAGGCTCTGCATTAGCGCAAACTGCGCATGTGCGGGTGCACACCAAATGGCGTGCACCTGGAATGCCGAAGCACTTTTGAAGCCGCCAAACGGCCATTGGCCGGGCGACTAATGGTTAAGCAACTACACACACCAACATTATGGACAATGGGTAGAATAGCAACCCTAAAAATGTGCATATTACCTAAAATACTCTACATATTCCGTATTCTTCCTATTCCAGTTCCTAACTCCTTTTTCTCAAAGCGATCCTAAACAAATTCATGTGGAATTCAAAAAAACCTAGGTGCACGACTAGTTTATTAATCAGACCTTTCTCCAGGGGAGGAGCAGGTCTCCCTCATTTAAAGTCCTACTACAACGCCACGCTTCTAGACCAGCTCTTCTTTTGGTGGCATCCCACCAAAGACAAATCGTGGTCCTTTATGGAAATTCCCCCACAACTCCCACCTACTCCGTCAAACTTCTATTTCTTCCTTTACATACCCAAAATCTCCCTCTATCCAAACATCCGTGTATAAAAGCCTCCCTCCAGGCCTGGTCTGACTTCTTATCCCCTAACCGCCCAGAAAACGAAACAACAAAAATCCCCACTCCACTTGCTATACTACTCATCATTATCCCCTCTTTAAACCTGACACAATGGGAAAATCGAGGTATTGCCCATATTTGAGACTTATACTCAAATCATAGACTAAAGTCCTTTACTGATCTTCAAGAGAAATTCACCTTCCTGACAATGAAAACTTCACGTATAAAAGAATAGCCCACGCCATTCATAAAATGGATTTAATATAAATCAGCACACACCAATGTAAAAAATCCTTAAAAATCCCTCAAAGTCACATCAACATCCTTCCCCTGAAGTACCAATAATAAATAAATTCATTGACTTAAACCAAAAATCCGTAATTACAGTGCAAAATCAAGTCCCAAAATAATTTCCCAAAAACATTATGCAAAAATAGAATAATCTAAAAATATATAAATACATAAAAATAAAAAAATAAATAAATAAAATAAAGTCCCAACACACAAAGGGGTTTATTTACTAAAGCCGGAGAGTCCAAAATCAGACTCCCTTCTGCATAGAAAGTTGAGGTTAGAAGCTGATTGGTTTCTATGCAGAAGGGAGTCTGATTTTGGACTCTCCGGCTTTAGTAAATAAACCCCAAAGTGTCCAAATAATGAGTCCAAACTAAGATCAGATCTTGATAGGAAGACGCTTCCTACTCCACTGAAGAAGATGCAAATCAATCACAGGTGCTCTTTAAATACCTCCAAAAAAAAACAAAATCTAGACATAGTATATTACCTTTTAAATAACATACCCCAAAGTGCCACACGTGTATCATGCAAAAAGAACACTCCAGTGTCACAGCACTCATGTGAAAGATATATTAATAAGTAAATGTCACTGCAAACCTTATACCAAGTGCAGAATTACCGTAAATCAGAAAGTTTCAGCTTGTAATCGACCACATATGTACAGAGTGTCCTTAGATTGGTATCCTCTTGTTCCTTAGGACCTCATAAACAGACCAGGAATCAGTATGTGAATCTCAATAATATATAAAATTTATTATAGCCACTTACATATAAGATCAATAAAAACAGCAAATCAGCATCCAGCTCCTAACGACCAGTATACGATCCCCTTTCCGTGTGTAGAAGGTCTCACGATAACCTGGACATTCCCCCTTACCACTCCTGTCCAGCACTAACACTCTCTGCTCTGGGGGACACCTGAAGTGTACCGTTCCTCTCCAGACCTCCGACACACAGGGGCTCCAGAATCCAAAATGGCTGCCGCGGCACTTCCGGGAGCGTCAATACGTCACGTGCCCTGGACGCGTTTCGTCACTTCCGGACTTTGGTGTCCGTTTGTGAACCAGCGGTAATAGATCGCTGCTCAGTTCTCCGGCATTGTCGGAGAACACAGTTCTCCTGTGAATGCAGTTTATGAAGCAGTTCTCCGAACGAAGGGAGAACGGTCTCCAAACGCTGGAGAACGGTCTACAAACTCTGGAAAACGGCTGATTTTGCTATAATCTCCCGAGATTACAGTAAAAGATCAGTTTGCTAAGCAGAGGTAAATTATCTCTGCTTAGTTTGCGGTCCCTCTGATTCTCCAGCTCTGGGCTGGAGAATCTGGAGGGAGAACACAGATCTCCAGTGAAGGGCTGACATGATCTCCTGAGTGTCATAAACTGTGAATGACCAGAGAATAGCTGAATCGCAGCTATTCTGTGTCATAAAAGGACACCTTTGTCAACAAGGATCCCAACAAAGATACCAATCTAAGGACACTCTGTACATATGTGGTCGATTACAAGCTGAAACTTTCTGACTTGCTGTAATTCTGCACTTGGTATAAGGTTTGCAGTGACATTTACTTATTAACCATTAGCCGCCCGGCCAATGGCCGTTTGGCGGCTTCAAATGCGCTCCTGCACTCCGGGTGCACGCCATTTGGCGTGCTCCCGCACATGCGCAGTTTGCATTAATGCAGAGCGGCTCAGCGGGCCGATCTGTCACCGTCCGTGTACCTCGGACACGGCCGATGACAGATCTGAGTACCGGCCCCCGTTGCAGGTACCATGTGACCTGCTGTGACCAATCACAGCAGGTCACATGACAGTTGTATACAATGGATGGCTTCATTCATGATGCCATCCATTGTACACTAGTGCCTAGCTGTGAATGGTCACAGCTGATCACATGCACATGTCATGTGATTAGCTGTGACCAAATCACAGCTAAGCACAAAAAAAAAAAAAAAAACCTGAATGAATCGATTTCATTCAAGTAAATGCTTGCTTATAGCAAAGTAATTCTTTGCTATAAGCAAATTGTGTAAAAAAAAAAAAAATACTGATCACTTCCCCAAAGTAGTACAATGTTACTATGGTAACATTGTACTACTTTGGTCATAGTAAAATATGAAAAAAAAATCTTAAAAAAAAAATAAAAAAAAGTAATAAAAAATTAAAAATAATAAAAAAAAAAAAAAAAAATATATATATATATTTTTTTCATACTGTCACCAGTCAGTGTCCCTGTTTACCGCCATGCCAGTTATATGATGACGCTGTACTGCACTGGTGACAGTATGTAAAAAAAAAAATAGTGAAAATAATTTTTTTAATTTTTTCATTTTCCGAAAAATTATGACAAAAAAAATACAACTTCAAAAAACTCGCCATGCCTCTTATGAAGTACGTCGGACTGTCTACTCTGCAAAAAGGGGTCATATGGGGGATATCTGTACCGTCCTGACATTTGGGGGATATCTGTACTGTCCTGACATTTGGGGGATATCTGTACTGTCCTGACATTTGTGGGATATCTGTACTGTCCTGACATTTGGGGGATATCTGTACTGTTCTGACATTCTTAGACCTCAAGAAATTAGATTGGCTGTCAGTACTTCAGGATTGATCAATATTCAGATTTATACCATAGTTTGTGAACTCTATAACTTTCCTACAAACTAAAAAATACATCCTAATTTGGGTTATTTTCACCAAAGACATGTAGCAGAATACATCTTGGCCTAAATTTATGAAGAACAATTATTTATTTGTAAACTTTTATAACAGAAACAAAGAAAAATGTGGTTTTTTTTCAACATTTTTGGTCTTTTTTTGTTAATTTAGCAAAAAATAAAAACCCCAGCGATGATTAAATACCACCAAAAGAAAGCCCTAGTTGTGTGAAGAAAATGATAAAATTTTAGTTTGGGTACAATGTTGTATGACTGCGCAATTGTCATTCAAAGTGTGAGAGCGCTGAAACCTGAAAAATGGCCTGGGCAGGAAGGGGGGAAATTGCCCGGTATTGAAATGGTTAATATACCTTTCACATGAGTGCTGTGACACTGGAGCGTTCTTTTTGCATGATACACGTGTGGCACTTTGGGGTATGTTATTTAAAAGGTAATATACTATGTCTAGATTTTGTTTTTTTTTGGAGGTATTTGAAGAGCACCTGTGATTGATTTGCATCTTCTTCAGTGGAGTAGGAAGCGTCTTCCTATCAAGATCTGATCTTAGCTTGGACTCATTATTTGGACACTTTGTGTGTTGGGACTTTATTTTATTTATTTATTTTTTATTTTTATGCATTTATATATTTTTAGATTATTCTATTTTTGCATAATTTTTTGGGACTTGATTTTGCACTGTAATTACGGATTTTTGGTTTAAGTCAATGAATTTATTTATCATAAAATGGATTTGCCTCTAGCACTCACAATCCCCTCCACTGCGTACCTTTTCTTCCACAGAACGCAATATCCTACGAAGGGAATCTCAACCTTTGACACGCTTATAAATAAAAACTCAGTTTGATATCCATACCACTTCCCTAACTGGGAAAAACCCGTGTCTCCACACACTTGGGCTAAAACCTTCAATACCACATACAAAGCCTCCAAATGTAGCTCCCACTGGGAATCATACATGAAAACCTTACATCGGTGGTATTTAACGCCCGTTAAACTTAACCTTTACTACGCTCCACACTCGCCCAAGTGCCGGAGACAATGCGGTGAAATGGGAACAATCCTCCATATACTCTGGTCATGTAAATCTCTCAAGTCGTATTGGAATAAAGTATTTCAATTGATCTCCTCCATATATGGAATCCTGACGATTCCAAGTCCTGCTTTAGCCCTCCTACACATAGGAATTGACAACTTTCCTTCAGTTTCACGTACTGTTATAATCCACGTACTAGCAGTGGCAAAAGGCAACATCACCAAATTATGGAAATCCACCACTACCCCCTCGCTAGCAACACTTATTGCTGAACTCAATCTCCATTGTGAACAGGAGAAGAGAACAGCAACTCAGAATTTTTCATACCACAAATTCCGATTTCAATGGTCTCGGTGGCTTCAAAACCCTAACTGATCCGTCAAGTGACATATATAATAACATAATAATATACTATAGCCAACTCATCCGACTGGTGCCTCCCTTCCTCCTCTCCCCCTCATCCCCTCCCCCCTTCCTCCACTGGTTATCACACTTCCAACCATAGGAGGTTCATAAGGATCTAAGTATACCTCTCATATATCCGTGACCTTGTTATATCCTCCCCAGCCAAATGGTGGGGACTTATTTTTTTGTAAAATGTGTTTATTCTCCTGCTGATGCATTTCACTGTATACACCGCTCAATTCTTATCTTCTTTTCGGT